>NW_026961495.1:0-70732 GCF_963924245.1 Chroicocephalus ridibundus | reverse complement strand
AGAACAAGATGGACAGTTCCCTCCTGGCACTTTCCCTGTAGGAGATACCGCAAGACGTTTCTGTAGATTGGGCACAGCGCTCTGCAGGGTGTTAGCAGAGACTTTCCCGGGACAGTGAAACCCTATGTCAGAGACACTGAGAAGAAGCCCCAATGTTCCCTCCAGGCACTTTCAGTGTGGGTGCCTTCTCCACGTGGTTCCTGGTTTCCCTGCAGCGCTGAAGAGAATGTTAGCAAAGAGGTAACCGGCACAGCGAAAACAGTACTCAAAGACAGGGAGAGCAAGCTCTCTCTTGGCACTTTGGATGTGGGACATACAGCGAGATGTTTGCTGCTTTTGCGTTTGGCTGTTGGGAGATTTACAGCACAAAGATATCTAGTTGATTTGAAGCAGTTCCGAGAAAGTCTAAACATAATCGCCACTTCTCCCTCCTGGCACTTTCCATGTGGGAGATATAGCAGGATGTATATTGGTTTTGAGGACAACTCAATGGACAGTGTAGGGAGAAAAGTTCCTGGCTCCTTGAATGCCGTTCCTGGAGACACTGCGATCAATGTGGGAGATATGTCAAGATGTGTGTTTGTTTTGAGGACGGCTCTCTGGAGAGTCTTAGCAAAGAGGTCACAGGGATAATCAGAGCAATTCTCAGAGACACTGAGAACAAGCTCGACAATTCCCTCCTGGCACTTTCCCTGTAGGAGATACCGCAAGACGTTTCTGTAGATTGGGCACAGCGCTCTGCAGGGTGTTAGCAGAGACTTTCCCGGGACAGTGAAACCCTATGTCAGAGACACTGAGAAGAAGCCCCAATGTTCCCTCCAGGCACTTTCAGTGTGGGTGCCTTCTCCACGTGGTTCCTGGTTTCCCTGCAGCGCTGAAGAGAATGTTAGCAAAGAGGTAACCGGCACAGCGAAAACAGTACTCAAAGACAGGGAGAGCAAGCTCTCTCTTGGCACTTTGGATGTGGGACATACAGCGAGATGTTTGCTGCTTTTGCGTTTGGCTGTTGGGAGATTTACAGCACAAAGATATCTAGTTGATTTGAAGCAGTTCCGAGAAAGTCTAAACATAATCGCCACTTCTCCCTCCTGGCACTTTCCATGTGGGAGATATAGCAGGATGTATATTGGTTTTGAGGACAACTCAATGGACAGTGTAGGGAGAAAAGTTCCTGGCTCCTTGAATGCCGTTCCTGGAGACACTGCGATCAATGTGGGAGATATGTCAAGATGTGTGTTTGTTTTGAGGACGGCTCTCTGGAGAGTCTTAGCAAAGAGGTCACAGGGATAATCAGAGCAATTCTCAGAGACACTGAGAACAAGATGGACAGTTCCCTCCTGGCACTTTCCCTGTAGGAGATACCGCAAGACGTTTCTGTAGATTGGGCACAGCGCTCTGCAGGGTGTTAGCAGAGACTTTCCCGGGACAGTGAAACCCTATGTCAGAGACACTGAGAAGAAGCCCCAATGTTCCCTCCAGGCACTTTCAGTGTGGGTGCCTTCTCCACGTGGTTCCTGGTTTCCCTGCAGCGCTGAAGAGAATGTTAGCAAAGAGGTAACCGGCACAGCGAAAACAGTACTCAAAGACAGGGAGAGCAAGCTCTCTCTTGGCACTTTGGATGTGGGACATACAGCGAGATGTTTGCTGCTTTTGCGTTTGGCTGTTGGGAGATTTACAGCACAAAGATATCTAGTTGATTTGAAGCAGTTCCGAGAAAGTCTAAACATAATCGCCACTTCTCCCTCCTGGCACTTTCCATGTGGGAGATATAGCAGGATGTATATTGGTTTTGAGGACAACTCAATGGACAGTGTAGGGAGAAAAGTTCCTGGCTCCTTGAATGCCGTTCCTGGAGACACTGCGATCAATGAGGGAGATATGTCAAGATGTGTGTTGGTTTTGAGGACGGCTCTCTGGAGAGTCTTAGCAAAGAGGTCACAGGGATAATCAGAGCAATTCTCAGAGACACTGAGAACAAGATGGACAGTTCCCTCCTGGCACTTTCCCTGTAGGAGATACCGCAAGACGTTTCTGTAGATTGGGCACAGCGCTCTGCAGGGTGTTAGCAGAGACTTTCCCGGGACAGTGAAACCCTATGTCAGAGACACTGAGAAGAAGCCCCAATGTTCCCTCCAGGCACTTTCAGTGTGGGTGCCTTCTCCACGTGGTTCCTGGTTTCCCTGCAGCGCTGAAGAGAATGTTAGCAAAGAGGTAACCGGCACAGCGAAAACAGTACTCAAAGACAGGGAGAGCAAGCTCTCTCTTGGCACTTTGGATGTGGGACATACAGCGAGATGTTTGCTGCTTTTGCGTTTGGCTGTTGGGAGATTTACAGCACAAAGATATCTAGTTGATTTGAAGCAGTTCCGAGAAAGTCTAAACATAATCGCCACTTCTCCCTCCTGGCACTTTCCATGTGGGAGATATAGCAGGATGTATATTGGTTTTGAGGACAACTCAATGGACAGTGTAGGGAGAAAAGTTCCTGGCTCCTTGAATGCCGTTCCTGGAGACACTGCGATCAATGTGGGAGATATGTCAAGATGTGTGTTTGTTTTGAGGACGGCTCTCTGGAGAGTCTTAGCAAAGAGGTCACAGGGATAATCAGAGCAATTCTCAGAGACACTGAGAACAAGCTCGACAATTCCCTCCTGGCACTTTCCCTGTAGGAGATACCGCAAGACGTTTCTGTAGATTGGGCACAGCGCTCTGCAGGGTGTTAGCAGAGACTTTCCCGGGACAGTGAAACCCTATGTCAGAGACACTGAGAAGAAGCCCCAATGTTCCCTCCAGGCACTTTCAGTGTGGGTGCCTTCTCCACGTGGTTCCTGGTTTCCCTGCAGCGCTGAAGAGAATGTTAGCAAAGAGGTAACCGGCACAGCGAAAACAGTACTCAAAGACAGGGAGAGCAAGCTCTCTCTTGGCACTTTGGATGTGGGACATACAGCGAGATGTTTGCTGCTTTTGCGTTTGGCTGTTGGGAGATTTACAGCACAAAGATATCTAGTTGATTTGAAGCAGTTCCGAGAAAGTCTAAACATAATCGCCACTTCTCCCTCCTGGCACTTTCCATGTGGGAGATATAGCAGGATGTATATTGGTTTTGAGGACAACTCAATGGACAGTGTAGGGAGAAAAGTTCCTGGCTCCTTGAATGCCGTTCCTGGAGACACTGCGATCAATGTGGGAGATATGTCAAGATGTGTGTTTGTTTTGAGGACGGCTCTCTGGAGAGTCTTAGCAAAGAGGTCACAGGGATAATCAGAGCAATTCTCAGAGACACTGAGAACAAGATGGACAGTTCCCTCCTGGCACTTTCCCTGTAGGAGATACCGCAAGACGTTTCTGTAGATTGGGCACAGCGCTCTGCAGGGTGTTAGCAGAGACTTTCCCGGGACAGTGAAACCCTATGTCAGAGACACTGAGAAGAAGCCCCAATGTTCCCTCCAGGCACTTTCAGTGTGGGTGCCTTCTCCACGTGGTTCCTGGTTTCCCTGCAGCGCTGAAGAGAATGTTAGCAAAGAGGTAACCGGCACAGCGAAAACAGTACTCAAAGACAGGGAGAGCAAGCTCTCTCTTGGCACTTTGGATGTGGGACATACAGCGAGATGTTTGCTGCTTTTGCGTTTGGCTGTTGGGAGATTTACAGCACAAAGATATCTAGTTGATTTGAAGCAGTTCCGAGAAAGTCTAAACATAATCGCCACTTCTCCCTCCTGGCACTTTCCATGTGGGAGATATAGCAGGATGTATATTGGTTTTGAGGACAACTCAATGGACAGTGTAGGGAGAAAAGTTCCTGGCTCCTTGAATGCCGTTCCTGGAGACACTGCGATCAATGTGGGAGATATGTCAAGATGTGTGTTGGTTTTGAGGACGGCTCTCTGGAGAGTCTTAGCAAAGAGGTCACAGGGATAATCAGAGCAATTCTCAGAGACACTGAGAACAAGATGGACAGTTCCCTCCTGGCACTTTCCCTGTAGGAGATACCGCAAGACGTTTCTGTAGATTGGGCACAGCGCTCTGCAGGGTGTTAGCAGAGACTTTCCCGGGACAGTGAAACCCTATGTCAGAGACACTGAGAAGAAGCCCCAATGTTCCCTCCAGGCACTTTCAGTGTGGGTGCCTTCTCCACGTGGTTCCTGGTTTCCCTGCAGCGCTGAAGAGAATGTTAGCAAAGAGGTAACCGGCACAGCGAAAACAGTACTCAAAGACAGGGAGAGCAAGCTCTCTCTTGGCACTTTGGATGTGGGACATACAGCGAGATGTTTGCTGCTTTTGCGTTTGGCTGTTGGGAGATTTACAGCACAAAGATATCTAGTTGATTTGAAGCAGTTCCGAGAAAGTCTAAACATAATCGCCACTTCTCCCTCCTGGCACTTTCCATGTGGGAGATATAGCAGGATGTATATTGGTTTTGAGGACAACTCAATGGACAGTGTAGGGAGAAAAGTTCCTGGCTCCTTGAATGCCGTTCCTGGAGACACTGCGATCAATGTGGGAGATATGTCAAGATGTGTGTTTGTTTTGAGGACGGCTCTCTGGAGAGTCTTAGCAAAGAGGTCACAGGGATAATCAGAGCAATTCTCAGAGACACTGAGAACAAGATGGACAGTTCCCTCCTGGCACTTTCCCTGTAGGAGATACCGCAAGACGTTTCTGTAGATTGGGCACAGCGCTCTGCAGGGTGTTAGCAGAGACTTTCCCGGGACAGTGAAACCCTATGTCAGAGACACTGAGAAGAAGCCCCAATGTTCCCTCCAGGCACTTTCAGTGTGGGTGCCTTCTCCACGTGGTTCCTGGTTTCCCTGCAGCGCTGAAGAGAATGTTAGCAAAGAGGTAACCGGGACAGTGAAAACAGTACTCAAAGACAGGGAGAGCAAGCTCTCTCTTGGCACTTTGGATGTGGGACATACAGCGAGATGTTTGCTGCTTTTGCGTTTGGCTGTTGGGAGATTTACAGCACAAAGATATCTAGTTGATTTGAAGCAGTTCCGAGAAAGTCTAAACATAATCGCCACTTCTCCCTCCTGGCACTTTCCATGTGGGAGATATAGCAGGATGTATATTGGTTTTGAGGACAACTCAATGGACAGTGTAGGGAGAAAAGTTCCTGGCTCCTTGAATGCCGTTCCTGGAGACACTGCGATCAATGTGGGAGATATGTCAAGATGTGTGTTGGTTTTGAGGACGGCTCTCTGGAGAGTCTTAGCAAAGAGGTCACAGGGATAATCAGAGCAATTCTCAGAGACACTGAGAACAAGCTCGACAATTCCCTCCTGGCACTTTCCCTGTAGGAGATACCGCAAGACGTTTCTGTAGATTGGGCACAGCGCTCTGCAGGGTGTTAGCAGAGACTTTCCCGGGACAGTGAAACCCTATGTCAGAGACACTGAGAAGAAGCCCCAATGTTCCCTCCAGGCACTTTCAGTGTGGGTGCCTTCTCCACGTGGTTCCTGGTTTCCCTGCAGCGCTGAAGAGAATGTTAGCAAAGAGGTAACCGGCACAGCGAAAACAGTACTCAAAGACAGGGAGAGCAAGCTCTCTCTTGGCACTTTGGATGTGGGACATACAGCGAGATGTTTGCTGCTTTTGCGTTTGGCTGTTGGGAGATTTACAGCACAAAGATATCTAGTTGATTTGAAGCAGTTCCGAGAAAGTCTAAACATAATCGCCACTTCTCCCTCCTGGCACTTTCCATGTGGGAGATATAGCAGGATGTATATTGGTTTTGAGGACAACTCAATGGACAGTGTAGGGAGAAAAGTTCCTGGCTCCTTGAATGCCGTTCCTGGAGACACTGCGATCAATGTGGGAGATATGTCAAGATGTGTGTTGGTTTTGAGGACGGCTCTCTGGAGAGTCTTAGCAAAGAGGTCACAGGGATAATCAGAGCAATTCTCAGAGACACTGAGAACAAGATGGACAGTTCCCTCCTGGCACTTTCCCTGTAGGAGATACCGCAAGACGTTTCTGTAGATTGGGCACAGCGCTCTGCAGGGTGTTAGCAGAGACTTTCCCGGGACAGTGAAACCCTATGTCAGAGACACTGAGAAGAAGCCCCAATGTTCCCTCCAGGCACTTTCAGTGTGGGTGCCTTCTCCACGTGGTTCCTGGTTTCCCTGCAGCGCTGAAGAGAATGTTAGCAAAGAGGTAACCGGCACAGCGAAAACAGTACTCAAAGACAGGGAGAGCAAGCTCTCTCTTGGCACTTTGGATGTGGGACATACAGCGAGATGTTTGCTGCTTTTGCGTTTGGCTGTTGGGAGATTTACAGCACAAAGATATCTAGTTGATTTGAAGCAGTTCCGAGAAAGTCTAAACATAATCGCCACTTCTCCCTCCTGGCACTTTCCATGTGGGAGATATAGCAGGATGTATATTGGTTTTGAGGACAACTCAATGGACAGTGTAGGGAGAAAAGTTCCTGGCTCCTTGAATGCCGTTCCTGGAGACACTGCGATCAATGTGGGAGATATGTCAAGATGTGTGTTTGTTTTGAGGACGGCTCTCTGGAGAGTCTTAGCAAAGAGGTCACAGGGATAATCAGAGCAATTCTCAGAGACACTGAGAACAAGATGGACAGTTCCCTCCTGGCACTTTCCCTGTAGGAGATACCGCAAGACGTTTCTGTAGATTGGGCACAGCGCTCTGCAGGGTGTTAGCAGAGACTTTCCCGGGACAGTGAAACCCTATGTCAGAGACACTGAGAAGAAGCCCCAATGTTCCCTCCAGGCACTTTCAGTGTGGGTGCCTTCTCCACGTGGTTCCTGGTTTCCCTGCAGCGCTGAAGAGAATGTTAGCAAAGAGGTAACCGGCACAGCGAAAACAGTACTCAAAGACAGGGAGAGCAAGCTCTCTCTTGGCACTTTGGATGTGGGACATACAGCGAGATGTTTGCTGCTTTTGCGTTTGGCTGTTGGGAGATTTACAGCACAAAGATATCTAGTTGATTTGAAGCAGTTCCGAGAAAGTCTAAACATAATCGCCACTTCTCCCTCCTGGCACTTTCCATGTGGGAGATATAGCAGGATGTATATTGGTTTTGAGGACAACTCAATGGACAGTGTAGGGAGAAAAGTTCCTGGCTCCTTGAATGCCGTTCCTGGAGACACTGCGATCAATGTGGGAGATATGTCAAGATGTGTGTTTGTTTTGAGGACGGCTCTCTGGAGAGTCTTAGCAAAGAGGTCACAGGGATAATCAGAGCAATTCTCAGAGACACTGAGAACAAGCTCGACAATTCCCTCCTGGCACTTTCCCTGTAGGAGATACCGCAAGACGTTTCTGTAGATTGGGCACAGCGCTCTGCAGGGTGTTAGCAGAGACTTTCCCGGGACAGTGAAACCCTATGTCAGAGACACTGAGAAGAAGCCCCAATGTTCCCTCCAGGCACTTTCAGTGTGGGTGCCTTCTCCACGTGGTTCCTGGTTTCCCTGCAGCGCTGAAGAGAATGTTAGCAAAGAGGTAACCGGCACAGCGAAAACAGTACTCAAAGACAGGGAGAGCAAGCTCTCTCTTGGCACTTTGGATGTGGGACATACAGCGAGATGTTTGCTGCTTTTGCGTTTGGCTGTTGGGAGATTTACAGCACAAAGATATCTAGTTGATTTGAAGCAGTTCCGAGAAAGTCTAAACATAATCGCCACTTCTCCCTCCTGGCACTTTCCATGTGGGAGATATAGCAGGATGTATATTGGTTTTGAGGACAACTCAATGGACAGTGTAGGGAGAAAAGTTCCTGGCTCCTTGAATGCCGTTCCTGGAGACACTGCGATCAATGAGGGAGATATGTCAAGATGTGTGTTGGTTTTGAGGACGGCTCTCTGGAGAGTCTTAGCAAAGAGGTCACAGGGATAATCAGAGCAATTCTCAGAGACACTGAGAACAAGATGGACAGTTCCCTCCTGGCACTTTCCCTGTAGGAGATACCGCAAGACGTTTCTGTAGATTGGGCACAGCGCTCTGCAGGGTGTTAGCAGAGACTTTCCCGGGACAGTGAAACCCTATGTCAGAGACACTGAGAAGAAGCCCCAATGTTCCCTCCAGGCACTTTCAGTGTGGGTGCCTTCTCCACGTGGTTCCTGGTTTCCCTGCAGCGCTGAAGAGAATGTTAGCAAAGAGGTAACCGGCACAGCGAAAACAGTACTCAAAGACAGGGAGAGCAAGCTCTCTCTTGGCACTTTGGATGTGGGACATACAGCGAGATGTTTGCTGCTTTTGCGTTTGGCTGTTGGGAGATTTACAGCACAAAGATATCTAGTTGATTTGAAGCAGTTCCGAGAAAGTCTAAACATAATCGCCACTTCTCCCTCCTGGCACTTTCCATGTGGGAGATATAGCAGGATGTATATTGGTTTTGAGGACAACTCAATGGACAGTGTAGGGAGAAAAGTTCCTGGCTCCTTGAATGCCGTTCCTGGAGACACTGCGATCAATGTGGGAGATATGTCAAGATGTGTGTTTGTTTTGAGGACGGCTCTCTGGAGAGTCTTAGCAAAGAGGTCACAGGGATAATCAGAGCAATTCTCAGAGACACTGAGAACAAGCTCGACAATTCCCTCCTGGCACTTTCCCTGTAGGAGATACCGCAAGACGTTTCTGTAGATTGGGCACAGCGCTCTGCAGGGTGTTAGCAGAGACTTTCCCGGGACAGTGAAACCCTATGTCAGAGACACTGAGAAGAAGCCCCAATGTTCCCTCCAGGCACTTTCAGTGTGGGTGCCTTCTCCACGTGGTTCCTGGTTTCCCTGCAGCGCTGAAGAGAATGTTAGCAAAGAGGTAACCGGCACAGCGAAAACAGTACTCAAAGACAGGGAGAGCAAGCTCTCTCTTGGCACTTTGGATGTGGGACATACAGCGAGATGTTTGCTGCTTTTGCGTTTGGCTGTTGGGAGATTTACAGCACAAAGATATCTAGTTGATTTGAAGCAGTTCCGAGAAAGTCTAAACATAATCGCCACTTCTCCCTCCTGGCACTTTCCATGTGGGAGATATAGCAGGATGTATATTGGTTTTGAGGACAACTCAATGGACAGTGTAGGGAGAAAAGTTCCTGGCTCCTTGAATGCCGTTCCTGGAGACACTGCGATCAATGAGGGAGATATGTCAAGATGTGTGTTGGTTTTGAGGACGGCTCTCTGGAGAGTCTTAGCAAAGAGGTCACAGGGATAATCAGAGCAATTCTCAGAGACACTGAGAACAAGATGGACAGTTCCCTCCTGGCACTTTCCCTGTAGGAGATACCGCAAGACGTTTCTGTAGATTGGGCACAGCGCTCTGCAGGGTGTTAGCAGAGACTTTCCCGGGACAGTGAAACCCTATGTCAGAGACACTGAGAAGAAGCCCCAATGTTCCCTCCAGGCACTTTCAGTGTGGGTGCCTTCTCCACGTGGTTCCTGGTTTCCCTGCAGCGCTGAAGAGAATGTTAGCAAAGAGGTAACCGGCACAGCGAAAACAGTACTCAAAGACAGGGAGAGCAAGCTCTCTCTTGGCACTTTGGATGTGGGACATACAGCGAGATGTTTGCTGCTTTTGCGTTTGGCTGTTGGGAGATTTACAGCACAAAGATATCTAGTTGATTTGAAGCAGTTCCGAGAAAGTCTAAACATAATCGCCACTTCTCCCTCCTGGCACTTTCCATGTGGGAGATATAGCAGGATGTATATTGGTTTTGAGGACAACTCAATGGACAGTGTAGGGAGAAAAGTTCCTGGCTCCTTGAATGCCGTTCCTGGAGACACTGCGATCAATGTGGGAGATATGTCAAGATGTGTGTTGGTTTTGAGGACGGCTCTCTGGAGAGTCTTAGCAAAGAGGTCACAGGGATAATCAGAGCAATTCTCAGAGACACTGAGAACAAGCTCGACAATTCCCTCCTGGCACTTTCCCTGTAGGAGATACCGCAAGACGTTTCTGTAGATTGGGCACAGCGCTCTGCAGGGTGTTAGCAGAGACTTTCCCGGGACAGTGAAACCCTATGTCAGAGACACTGAGAAGAAGCCCCAATGTTCCCTCCAGGCACTTTCAGTGTGGGTGCCTTCTCCACGTGGTTCCTGGTTTCCCTGCAGCGCTGAAGAGAATGTTAGCAAAGAGGTAACCGGCACAGCGAAAACAGTACTCAAAGACAGGGAGAGCAAGCTCTCTCTTGGCACTTTGGATGTGGGACATACAGCGAGATGTTTGCTGCTTTTGCGTTTGGCTGTTGGGAGATTTACAGCACAAAGATATCTAGTTGATTTGAAGCAGTTCCGAGAAAGTCTAAACATAATCGCCACTTCTCCCTCCTGGCACTTTCCATGTGGGAGATATAGCAGGATGTATATTGGTTTTGAGGACAACTCAATGGACAGTGTAGGGAGAAAAGTTCCTGGCTCCTTGAATGCCGTTCCTGGAGACACTGCGATCAATGTGGGAGATATGTCAAGATGTGTGTTTGTTTTGAGGACGGCTCTCTGGAGAGTCTTAGCAAAGAGGTCACAGGGATAATCAGAGCAATTCTCAGAGACACTGAGAACAAGATGGACAGTTCCCTCCTGGCACTTTCCCTGTAGGAGATACCGCAAGACGTTTCTGTAGATTGGGCACAGCGCTCTGCAGGGTGTTAGCAGAGACTTTCCCGGGACAGTGAAACCCTATGTCAGAGACACTGAGAAGAAGCCCCAATGTTCCCTCCAGGCACTTTCAGTGTGGGTGCCTTCTCCACGTGGTTCCTGGTTTCCCTGCAGCGCTGAAGAGAATGTTAGCAAAGAGGTAACCGGCACAGCGAAAACAGTACTCAAAGACAGGGAGAGCAAGCTCTCTCTTGGCACTTTGGATGTGGGACATACAGCGAGATGTTTGCTGCTTTTGCGTTTGGCTGTTGGGAGATTTACAGCACAAAGATATCTAGTTGATTTGAAGCAGTTCCGAGAAAGTCTAAACATAATCGCCACTTCTCCCTCCTGGCACTTTCCATGTGGGAGATATAGCAGGATGTATATTGGTTTTGAGGACAACTCAATGGACAGTGTAGGGAGAAAAGTTCCTGGCTCCTTGAATGCCGTTCCTGGAGACACTGCGATCAATGTGGGAGATATGTCAAGATGTGTGTTTGTTTTGAGGACGGCTCTCTGGAGAGTCTTAGCAAAGAGGTCACAGGGATAATCAGAGCAATTCTCAGAGACACTGAGAACAAGATGGACAGTTCCCTCCTGGCACTTTCCCTGTAGGAGATACCGCAAGACGTTTCTGTAGATTGGGCACAGCGCTCTGCAGGGTGTTAGCAGAGACTTTCCCGGGACAGTGAAACCCTATGTCAGAGACACTGAGAAGAAGCCCCAATGTTCCCTCCAGGCACTTTCAGTGTGGGTGCCTTCTCCACGTGGTTCCTGGTTTCCCTGCAGCGCTGAAGAGAATGTTAGCAAAGAGGTAACCGGGACAGTGAAAACAGTACTCAAAGACAGGGAGAGCAAGCTCTCTCTTGGCACTTTGGATGTGGGACATACAGCGAGATGTTTGCTGCTTTTGCGTTTGGCTGTTGGGAGATTTACAGCACAAAGATATCTAGTTGATTTGAAGCAGTTCCGAGAAAGTCTAAACATAATCGCCACTTCTCCCTCCTGGCACTTTCCATGTGGGAGATATAGCAGGATGTATATTGGTTTTGAGGACAACTCAATGGACAGTGTAGGGAGAAAAGTTCCTGGCTCCTTGAATGCCGTTCCTGGAGACACTGCGATCAATGTGGGAGATATGTCAAGATGTGTGTTGGTTTTGAGGACGGCTCTCTGGAGAGTCTTAGCAAAGAGGTCACAGGGATAATCAGAGCAATTCTCAGAGACACTGAGAACAAGCTCGACAATTCCCTCCTGGCACTTTCCCTGTAGGAGATACCGCAAGACGTTTCTGTAGATTGGGCACAGCGCTCTGCAGGGTGTTAGCAGAGACTTTCCCGGGACAGTGAAACCCTATGTCAGAGACACTGAGAAGAAGCCCCAATGTTCCCTCCAGGCACTTTCAGTGTGGGTGCCTTCTCCACGTGGTTCCTGCTTTCCCTGCAGCGCTGAAGAGAATGTTAGCAAAGAGGTAACCGGCACAGCGAAAACAGTACTCAAAGACAGGGAGAGCAAGCTCTCTCTTGGCACTTTGGATGTGGGACATACAGCGAGATGTTTGCTGCTTTTGCGTTTGGCTGTTGGGAGATTTACAGCACAAAGATATCTAGTTGATTTGAAGCAGTTCCGAGAAAGTCTAAACATAATCGCCACTTCTCCCTCCTGGCACTTTCCATGTGGGAGATATAGCAGGATGTATATTGGTTTTGAGGACAACTCAATGGACAGTGTAGGGAGAAAAGTTCCTGGCTCCTTGAATGCCGTTCCTGGAGACACTGCGATCAATGTGGGAGATATGTCAAGATGTGTGTTGGTTTTGAGGGCGGCTCTCTGGAGAGTCTTAGCAAAGAGGTCACAGGGATAATCAGAGCAATTCTCAGAGACACTGAGAACAAGATGGACAGTTCCCTCCTGGCACTTTCCCTGTAGGAGATACCGCAAGACGTTTCTGTAGATTGGGCACAGCGCTCTGCAGGGTGTTAGCAGAGACTTTCCCGGGACAGTGAAACCCTATGTCAGAGACACTGAGAAGAAGCCCCAATGTTCCCTCCAGGCACTTTCAGTGTGGGTGCCTTCTCCACGTGGTTCCTGGTTTCCCTGCAGCGCTGAAGAGAATGTTAGCAGAGGTAACCGGCACAGCGAAAACAGTACTCAAAGACAGGGAGAGCAAGCTCTCTCTTGGCACTTTGGATGTGGGACATACAGCGAGATGTTTGCTGCTTTTGCGTTTGGCTGTTGGGAGATTTACAGCACAAAGATATCTAGTTGATTTGAAGCAGTTCCGAGAAAGTCTAAACATAATCGCCACTTCTCCCTCCTGGCACTTTCCATGTGGGAGATATAGCAGGATGTATATTGGTTTTGAGGACAACTCAATGGACAGTGTAGGGAGAAAAGTTCCTGGCTCCTTGAATGCCGTTCCTGGAGACACTGCGATCAATGTGGGAGATATGTCAAGATGTGTGTTTGTTTTGAGGACGGCTCTCTGGAGAGTCTTAGCAAAGAGGTCACAGGGATAATCAGAGCAATTCTCAGAGACACTGAGAACAAGATGGACAGTTCCCTCCTGGCACTTTCCCTGTAGGAGATACCGCAAGACGTTTCTGTAGATTGGGCACAGCGCTCTGCAGGGTGTTAGCAGAGACTTTCCCGGGACAGTGAAACCCTATGTCAGAGACACTGAGAAGAAGCCCCAATGTTCCCTCCAGGCACTTTCAGTGTGGGTGCCTTCTCCACGTGGTTCCTGGTTTCCCTGCAGCGCTGAAGAGAATGTTAGCAAAGAGGTAACCGGCACAGCGAAAACAGTACTCAAAGACAGGGAGAGCAAGCTCTCTCTTGGCACTTTGGATGTGGGACATACAGCGAGATGTTTGCTGCTTTTGCGTTTGGCTGTTGGGAGATTTACAGCACAAAGATATCTAGTTGATTTGAAGCAGTTCCGAGAAAGTCTAAACATAATCGCCACTTCTCCCTCCTGGCACTTTCCATGTGGGAGATATAGCAGGATGTATATTGGTTTTGAGGACAACTCAATGGACAGTGTAGGGAGAAAAGTTCCTGGCTCCTTGAATGCCGTTCCTGGAGACACTGCGATCAATGTGGGAGATATGTCAAGATGTGTGTTTGTTTTGAGGACGGCTCTCTGGAGAGTCTTAGCAAAGAGGTCACAGGGATAATCAGAGCAATTCTCAGAGACACTGAGAACAAGCTCGACAATTCCCTCCTGGCACTTTCCCTGTAGGAGATACCGCAAGACGTTTCTGTAGATTGGGCACAGCGCTCTGCAGGGTGTTAGCAGAGACTTTCCCGGGACAGTGAAACCCTATGTCAGAGACACTGAGAAGAAGCCCCAATGTTCCCTCCAGGCACTTTCAGTGTGGGTGCCTTCTCCACGTGGTTCCTGGTTTCCCTGCAGCGCTGAAGAGAATGTTAGCAAAGAGGTAACCGGCACAGCGAAAACAGTACTCAAAGACAGGGAGAGCAAGCTCTCTCTTGGCACTTTGGATGTGGGACATACAGCGAGATGTTTGCTGCTTTTGCGTTTGGCTGTTGGGAGATTTACAGCACAAAGATATCTAGTTGATTTGAAGCAGTTCCGAGAAAGTCTAAACATAATCGCCACTTCTCCCTCCTGGCACTTTCCATGTGGGAGATATAGCAGGATGTATATTGGTTTTGAGGACAACTCAATGGACAGTGTAGGGAGAAAAGTTCCTGGCTCCTTGAATGCCGTTCCTGGAGACACTGCGATCAATGTGGGAGATATGTCAAGATGTGTGTTTGTTTTGAGGACGGCTCTCTGGAGAGTCTTAGCAAAGAGGTCACAGGGATAATCAGAGCAATTCTCAGAGACACTGAGAACAAGATGGACAGTTCCCTCCTGGCACTTTCCCTGTAGGAGATACCGCAAGACGTTTCTGTAGATTGGGCACAGCGCTCTGCAGGGTGTTAGCAGAGACTTTCCCGGGACAGTGAAACCCTATGTCAGAGACACTGAGAAGAAGCCCCAATGTTCCCTCCAGGCACTTTCAGTGTGGGTGCCTTCTCCACGTGGTTCCTGGTTTCCCTGCAGCGCTGAAGAGAATGTTAGCAAAGAGGTAACCGGCACAGCGAAAACAGTACTCAAAGACAGGGAGAGCAAGCTCTCTCTTGGCACTTTGGATGTGGGACATACAGCGAGATGTTTGCTGCTTTTGCGTTTGGCTGTTGGGAGATTTACAGCACAAAGATATCTAGTTGATTTGAAGCAGTTCCGAGAAAGTCTAAACATAATCGCCACTTCTCCCTCCTGGCACTTTCCATGTGGGAGATATAGCAGGATGTATATTGGTTTTGAGGACAACTCAATGGACAGTGTAGGGAGAAAAGTTCCTGGCTCCTTGAATGCCGTTCCTGGAGACACTGCGATCAATGTGGGAGATATGTCAAGATGTGTGTTTGTTTTGAGGACGGCTCTCTGGAGAGTCTTAGCAAAGAGGTCACAGGGATAATCAGAGCAATTCTCAGAGACACTGAGAACAAGATGGACAGTTCCCTCCTGGCACTTTCCCTGTAGGAGATACCGCAAGACGTTTCTGTAGATTGGGCACAGCGCTCTGCAGGGTGTTAGCAGAGACTTTCCCGGGACAGTGAAACCCTATGTCAGAGACACTGAGAAGAAGCCCCAATGTTCCCTCCAGGCACTTTCAGTGTGGGTGCCTTCTCCACGTGGTTCCTGGTTTCCCTGCAGCGCTGAAGAGAATGTTAGCAAAGAGGTAACCGGCACAGCGAAAACAGTACTCAAAGACAGGGAGAGCAAGCTCTCTCTTGGCACTTTGGATGTGGGACATACAGCGAGATGTTTGCTGCTTTTGCGTTTGGCTGTTGGGAGATTTACAGCACAAAGATATCTAGTTGATTTGAAGCAGTTCCGAGAAAGTCTAAACATAATCGCCACTTCTCCCTCCTGGCACTTTCCATGTGGGAGATATAGCAGGATGTATATTGGTTTTGAGGACAACTCAATGGACAGTGTAGGGAGAAAAGTTCCTGGCTCCTTGAATGCCGTTCCTGGAGACACTGCGATCAATGAGGGAGATATGTCAAGATGTGTGTTGGTTTTGAGGACGGCTCTCTGGAGAGTCTTAGCAAAGAGGTCACAGGGATAATCAGAGCAATTCTCAGAGACACTGAGAACAAGATGGACAGTTCCCTCCTGGCACTTTCCCTGTAGGAGATACCGCAAGACGTTTCTGTAGATTGGGCACAGCGCTCTGCAGGGTGTTAGCAGAGACTTTCCCGGGACAGTGAAACCCTATGTCAGAGACACTGAGAAGAAGCCCCAATGTTCCCTCCAGGCACTTTCAGTGTGGGTGCCTTCTCCACGTGGTTCCTGGTTTCCCTGCAGCGCTGAAGAGAATGTTAGCAAAGAGGTAACCGGCACAGCGAAAACAGTACTCAAAGACAGGGAGAGCAAGCTCTCTCTTGGCACTTTGGATGTGGGACATACAGCGAGATGTTTGCTGCTTTTGCGTTTGGCTGTTGGGAGATTTACAGCACAAAGATATCTAGTTGATTTGAAGCAGTTCCGAGAAAGTCTAAACATAATCGCCACTTCTCCCTCCTGGCACTTTCCATGTGGGAGATATAGCAGGATGTATATTGGTTTTGAGGACAACTCAATGGACAGTGTAGGGAGAAAAGTTCCTGGCTCCTTGAATGCCGTTCCTGGAGACACTGCGATCAATGTGGGAGATATGTCAAGATGTGTGTTGGTTTTGAGGACGGCTCTCTGGAGAGTCTTAGCAAAGAGGTCACAGGGATAATCAGAGCAATTCTCAGAGACACTGAGAACAAGATGGACAGTTCCCTCCTGGCATTTTCCCTGTAGGAGATACCGCAAGACGTTTCTGTAGATTGGGCACAGCGCTCTGCAGGGTGTTAGCAGAGACTTTCCCGGGACAGTGAAACCCTATGTCAGAGACACTGAGAAGAAGCCCCAATGTTCCCTCCAGGCACTTTCAGTGTGGGTGCCTTCTCCACGTGGTTCCTGGTTTCCCTGCAGCGCTGAAGAGAATGTTAGCAAAGAGGTAACCGGGACAGTGAAAACAGTACTCAAAGACAGGGAGAGCAAGCTCTCTCTTGGCACTTTGGATGTGGGACATACAGCGAGATGTTTGCTGCTTTTGCGTTTGGCTGTTGGGAGATTTACAGCACAAAGATATCTAGTTGATTTGAAGCAGTTCCGAGAAAGTCTAAACATAATCGCCACTTCTCCCTCCTGGCACTTTCCATGTGGGAGATATAGCAGGATGTATATTGGTTTTGAGGACAACTCAATGGACAGTGTAGGGAGAAAAGTTCCTGGCTCCTTGAATGCCGTTCCTGGAGACACTGCGATCAATGTGGGAGATATGTCAAGATGTGTGTTTGTTTTGAGGACGGCTCTCTGGAGAGTCTTAGCAAAGAGGTCACAGGGATAATCAGAGCAATTCTCAGAGACACTGAGAACAAGCTCGACAATTCCCTCCTGGCACTTTCCCTGTAGGAGATACCGCAAGACGTTTCTGTAGATTGGGCACAGCGCTCTGCAGGGTGTTAGCAGAGACTTTCCCGGGACAGTGAAACCCTATGTCAGAGACACTGAGAAGAAGCCCCAATGTTCCCTCCAGGCACTTTCAGTGTGGGTGCCTTCTCCACGCGGTTCCTGGTTTCCCTGCAGCGCTGAAGAGAATGTTAGCAAAGAGGTAACCGGCACAGCGAAAACAGTACTCAAAGACAGGGAGAGCAAGCTCTCTCTTGGCACTTTGGATGTGGGACATACAGCGAGATGTTTGCTGCTTTTGCGTTTGGCTGTTGGGAGATTTACAGCACAAAGATATCTAGTTGATTTGAAGCAGTTCCGAGAAAGTCTAAACATAATCGCCACTTCTCCCTCCTGGCACTTTCCATGTGGGAGATATAGCAGGATGTATATTGGTTTTGAGGACAACTCAATGGACAGTGTAGGGAGAAAAGTTCCTGGCTCCTTGAATGCCGTTCCTGGAGACACTGCGATCAATGAGGGAGATATGTCAAGATGTGTGTTGGTTTTGAGGACGGCTCTCTGGAGAGTCTTAGCAAAGAGGTCACAGGGATAATCAGAGCAATTCTCAGAGACACTGAGAACAAGATGGACAGTTCCCTCCTGGCACTTTCCCTGTAGGAGATACCGCAAGACGTTTCTGTAGATTGGGCACAGCGCTCTGCAGGGTGTTAGCAGAGACTTTCCCGGGACAGTGAAACCCTATGTCAGAGACACTGAGAAGAAGCCCCAATGTTCCCTCCAGGCACTTTCAGTGTGGGTGCCTTCTCCACGTGGTTCCTGGTTTCCCTGCAGCGCTGAAGAGAATGTTAGCAGAGGTAACCGGCACAGCGAAAACAGTACTCAAAGACAGGGAGAGCAAGCTCTCTCTTGGCACTTTGGATGTGGGACATACAGCGAGATGTTTGCTGCTTTTGCGTTTGGCTGTTGGGAGATTTACAGCACAAAGATATCTAGTTGATTTGAAGCAGTTCCGAGAAAGTCTAAACATAATCGCCACTTCTCCCTCCTGGCACTTTCCATGTGGGAGATATAGCAGGATGTATATTGGTTTTGAGGACAACTCAATGGACAGTGTAGGGAGAAAAGTTCCTGGCTCCTTGAATGCCGTTCCTGGAGACACTGCGATCAATGAGGGAGATATGTCAAGATGTGTGTTGGTTTTGAGGACGGCTCTCTGGAGAGTCTTAGCAAAAAGGTCACAGGGATAATCAGAGCAATTCTCAGAGACACTGAGAACAAGATGGACAGTTCCCTCCTGGCACTTTCCCTGTAGGAGATACCGCAAGACGTTTCTGTAGATTGGGCACAGCGCTCTGCAGGGTGTTAGCAGAGACTTTCCCGGGACAGTGAAACCCTATGTCAGAGACACTGAGAAGAAGCCCCAATGTTCCCTCCAGGCACTTTCAGTGTGGGTGCCTTCTCCACGTGGTTCCTGGTTTCCCTGCAGCGCTGAAGAGAATGTTAGCAAAGAGGTAACCGGCACAGCGAAAACAGTACTCAAAGACAGGGAGAGCAAGCTCTCTCTTGGCACTTTGGATGTGGGACATACAGCGAGATGTTTGCTGCTTTTGCGTTTGGCTGTTGGGAGATTTACAGCACAAAGATATCTAGTTGATTTGAAGCAGTTCCGAGAAAGTCTAAACATAATCGCCACTTCTCCCTCCTGGCACTTTCCATGTGGGAGATATAGCAGGATGTATATTGGTTTTGAGGACAACTCAATGGACAGTGTAGGGAGAAAAGTTCCTGGCTCCTTGAATGCCGTTCCTGGAGACACTGCGATCAATGAGGGAGATATGTCAAGATGTGTGTTGGTTTTGAGGACGGCTCTCTGGAGAGTCTTAGCAAAAAGGTCACAGGGATAATCAGAGCAATTCTCAGAGACACTGAGAACAAGATGGACAGTTCCCTCCTGGCACTTTCCCTGTAGGAGATACCGCAAGACGTTTCTGTAGATTGGGCACAGCGCTCTGCAGGGTGTTAGCAGAGACTTTCCCGGGACAGTGAAACCCTATGTCAGAGACACTGAGAAGAAGCCCCAATGTTCCCTCCAGGCACTTTCAGTGTGGGTGCCTTCTCCACGTGGTTCCTGGTTTCCCTGCAGCGCTGAAGAGAATGTTAGCAAAGAGGTAACCGGCACAGCGAAAACAGTACTCAAAGACAGGGAGAGCAAGCTCTCTCTTGGCACTTTGGATGTGGGACATACAGCGAGATGTTTGCTGCTTTTGCGTTTGGCTGTTGGGAGATTTACAGCACAAAGATATCTAGTTGATTTGAAGCAGTTCCGAGAAAGTCTAAACATAATCGCCACTTCTCCCTCCTGGCACTTTCCATGTGGGAGATATAGCAGGACGTATATTGGTTTTGAGGACAACTCAATGGACAGTGTAGGGAGAAAAGTTCCTGGCTCCTTGAATGCCGTTCCTGGAGACACTGCGATCAATGAGGGAGATATGTCAAGATGTGTGTTGGTTTTGAGGACGGCTCTCTGGAGAGTCTTAGCAAAGAGGTCACAGGGATAATCAGAGCAATTCTCAGAGACACTGAGAACAAGATGGACAATTCCCTCCTGGCACTTTCCCTGTAGGAGATACCGCAAGACGTTTCTGTAGATTGGGCACAGCGCTCTGCAGGGTGTTAGCAGAGACTTTCCCGGGACAGTGAAACCCTATGTCAGAGACACTGAGAAGAAGCCCCAATGTTCCCTCCAGGCACTTTCAGTGTGGGTGCCTTCTCCACGTGGTTCCTGGTTTCCCTGCAGCGCTGAAGAGAATGTTAGCAAAGAGGTAACCGGGACAGCGAAAACAGTACTCAAAGACAGGGAGAGCAAGCTCTCTCTTGGCACTTTGGATGTGGGACATACAGCGAGATGTTTGCTGCTTTTGCGTTTGGCTGTTGGGAGATTTACAGCACAAAGATATCTAGTTGATTTGAAGCAGTTCCGAGAAAGTCTAAACATAATCGCCACTTCTCCCTCCTGGCACTTTCCATGTGGGAGATATAGCAGGATGTATATTGGTTTTGAGGACAACTCAATGGACAGTGTAGGGAGAAAAGTTCCTGGCTCCTTGAATGCCGTTCCTGGAGACACTGCGATCAATGAGGGAGATATGTCAAGATGTGTGTTGGTTTTGAGGACGGCTCTCTGGAGAGTCTTAGCAAAGAGGTCACAGGGATAATCAGAGCAATTCTCAGAGACACTGAGAACAAGCTCGACAATTCCCTCCTGGCACTTTCCCTGTAGGAGATACCGCAAGACGTTTCTGTAGATTGGGCACAGCGCTCTGCAGGGTGTTAGCAGAGACTTTCCCGGGACAGTGAAACCCTATGTCAGAGACACTGAGAAGAAGCCCCAATGTTCCCTCCAGGCACTTTCAGTGTGGGTGCCTTCTCCACGTGGTTCCTGGTTTCCCTGCAGCGCTGAAGAGAATGTTAGCAAAGAGGTAACCGGGACAGCGAAAACAGTACTCAAAGACAGGGAGAGCAAGCTCTCTCTTGGCACTTTGGATGTGGGACATACAGCGAGATGTTTGCTGCTTTTGCGTTTGGCTGTTGGGAGATTTACAGCACAAAGATATCTAGTTGATTTGAAGCAGTTCCGAGAAAGTCTAAACATAATCGCCACTTCTCCCTCCTGGCACTTTCCATGTGGGAGATATAGCAGGATGTATATTGGTTTTGAGGACAACTCAATGGACAGTGTAGGGAGAAAAGTTCCTGGCTCCTTGAATGCCGTTCCTGGAGACACTGCGATCAATGTGGGAGATATGTCAAGATGTGTGTTGGTTTTGAGGACGGCTCTCTGGAGAGTCTTAGCAAAGAGGTCACAGGGATAATCAGAGCAATTCTCAGAGACACTGAGAACAAGCTCGACAATTCCCTCCTGGCACTTTCCCTGTAGGAGATACCGCAAGACGTTTCTGTAGATTGGGCACAGCGCTCTGCAGGGTGTTAGCAGAGACTTTCCCGGGACAGTGAAACCCTATGTCAGAGACACTGAGAAGAAGCCCCAATGTTCCCTCCAGGCACTTTCAGTGTGGGTGCCTTCTCCACGTGGTTCCTGGTTTCCCTGCAGCGCTGAAGAGAATGTTAGCAAAGAGGTAACCGGCACAGCGAAAACAGTACTCAAAGACAGGGAGAGCAAGCTCTCTCTTGGCACTTTGGATGTGGGACATACAGCGAGATGTTTGCTGCTTTTGCGTTTGGCTGTTGGGAGATTTACAGCACAAAGATATCTAGTTGATTTGAAGCAGTTCCGAGAAAGTCTAAACATAATCGCCACTTCTCCCTCCTGGCACTTTCCATGTGGGAGATATAGCAGGATGTATATTGGTTTTGAGGACAACTCAATGGACAGTGTAGGGAGAAAAGTTCCTGGCTCCTTGAATGCCGTTCCTGGAGACACTGCGATCAATGTGGGAGATATGTCAAGATGTGTGTTGGTTTTGAGGACGGCTCTCTGGAGAGTCTTAGCAAAGAGGTCACAGGGATAATCAGAGCAATTCTCAGAGACACTGAGAACAAGATGGACAGTTCCCTCCTGGCACTTTCCCTGTAGGAGATACCGCAAGACGTTTCTGTAGATTGGGCACAGCGCTCTGCAGGGTGTTAGCAGAGACTTTCCCGGGACAGTGAAACCCTATGTCAGAGACACTGAGAAGAAGCCCCAATGTTCCCTCCAGGCACTTTCAGTGTGGGTGCCTTCTCCACGTGGTTCCTGGTTTCCCTGCAGCGCTGAAGAGAATGTTAGCAAAGAGGTAACCGGCACAGCGAAAACAGTACTCAAAGACAGGGAGAGCAAGCTCTCTCTTGGCACTTTGGATGTGGGACATACAGCGAGATGTTTGCTGCTTTTGCGTTTGGCTGTTGGGAGATTTACAGCACAAAGATATCTAGTTGATTTGAAGCAGTTCCGAGAAAGTCTAAACATAATCGCCACTTCTCCCTCCTGGCACTTTCCATGTGGGAGATATAGCAGGATGTATATTGGTTTTGAGGACAACTCAATGGACAGTGTAGGGAGAAAAGTTCCTGGCTCCTTGAATGCCGTTCCTGGAGACACTGCGATCAATGTGGGAGATATGTCAAGATGTGTGTTTGTTTTGAGGACGGCTCTCTGGAGAGTCTTAGCAAAGAGGACACAGGGATAATCAGAGCAATTCTCAGAGACACTGAGAACAAGATGGACAGTTCCCTCCTGGCACTTTCCCTGTAGGAGATACCGCAAGACGTTTCTGTAGATTGGGCACAGCGCTCTGCAGGGTGTTAGCAGAGACTTTCCCGGGACAGTGAAACCCTATGTCAGAGACACTGAGAAGAAGCCCCAATGTTCCCTCCAGGCACTTTCAGTGTGGGTGCCTTCTCCACGTGGTTCCTGGTTTCCCTGCAGCGCTGAAGAGAATGTTAGCAAAGAGGTAACCGGGACAGTGAAAACAGTACTCAAAGACAGGGAGAGCAAGCTCTCTCTTGGCACTTTGGATGTGGGACATACAGCGAGATGTTTGCTGCTTTTGCGTTTGGCTGTTGGGAGATTTACAGCACAAAGATATCTAGTTGATTTGAAGCAGTTCCGAGAAAGTCTAAACATAATCGCCACTTCTCCCTCCTGGCACTTTCCATGTGGGAGATATAGCAGGATGTATATTGGTTTTGAGGACAACTCAATGGACAGTGTAGGGAGAAAAGTTCCTGGCTCCTTGAATGCCGTTCCTGGAGACACTGCGATCAATGTGGGAGATATGTCAAGATGTGTGTTTGTTTTGAGGACGGCTCTCTGGAGAGTCTTAGCAAAGAGGTCACAGGGATAATCAGAGCAATTCTCAGAGACACTGAGAACAAGCTCGACAATTCCCTCCTGGCACTTTCCCTGTAGGAGATACCGCAAGACGTTTCTGTAGATTGGGCACAGCGCTCTGCAGGGTGTTAGCAGAGACTTTCCCGGGACAGTGAAACCCTATGTCAGAGACACTGAGAAGAAGCCCCAATGTTCCCTCCAGGCACTTTCAGTGTGGGTGCCTTCTCCACGCGGTTCCTGGTTTCCCTGCAGCGCTGAAGAGAATGTTAGCAAAGAGGTAACCGGCACAGCGAAAACAGTACTCAAAGACAGGGAGAGCAAGCTCTCTCTTGGCACTTTGGATGTGGGACATACAGCGAGATGTTTGCTGCTTTTGCGTTTGGCTGTTGGGAGATTTACAGCACAAAGATATCTAGTTGATTTGAAGCAGTTCCGAGAAAGTCTAAACATAATCGCCACTTCTCCCTCCTGGCACTTTCCATGTGGGAGATATAGCAGGATGTATATTGGTTTTGAGGACAACTCAATGGACAGTGTAGGGAGAAAAGTTCCTGGCTCCTTGAATGCCGTTCCTGGAGACACTGCGATCAATGTGGGAGATATGTCAAGATGTGTGTTGGTTTTGAGGACGGCTCTCTGGAGAGTCTTAGCAAAGAGGTCACAGGGATAATCAGAGCAATTCTCAGAGACACTGAGAACAAGATGGACAGTTCCCTCCTGGCACTTTCCCTGTAGGAGATACCGCAAGACGTTTCTGTAGATTGGGCACAGCGCTCTGCAGGGTGTTAGCAGAGACTTTCCCGGGACAGTGAAACCCTATGTCAGAGACACTGAGAAGAAGCCCCAATGTTCCCTCCAGGCACTTTCAGTGTGGGTGCCTTCTCCACGTGGTTCCTGGTTTCCCTGCAGCGCTGAAGAGAATGTTAGCAGAGGTAACCGGCACAGCGAAAACAGTACTCAAAGACAGGGAGAGCAAGCTCTCTCTTGGCACTTTGGATGTGGGACATACAGCGAGATGTTTGCTGCTTTTGCGTTTGGCTGTTGGGAGATTTACAGCACAAAGATATCTAGTTGATTTGAAGCAGTTCCGAGAAAGTCTAAACATAATCGCCACTTCTCCCTCCTGGCACTTTCCATGTGGGAGATATAGCAGGATGTATATTGGTTTTGAGGACAACTCAATGGACAGTGTAGGGAGAAAAGTTCCTGGCTCCTTGAATGCCGTTCCTGGAGACACTGCGATCAATGAGGGAGATATGTCAAGATGTGTGTTGGTTTTGAGGACGGCTCTCTGGAGAGTCTTAGCAAAAAGGTCACAGGGATAATCAGAGCAATTCTCAGAGACACTGAGAACAAGATGGACAGTTCCCTCCTGGCACTTTCCCTGTAGGAGATACCGCAAGACGTTTCTGTAGATTGGGCACAGCGCTCTGCAGGGTGTTAGCAGAGACTTTCCCGGGACAGTGAAACCCTATGTCAGAGACACTGAGAAGAAGCCCCAATGTTCCCTCCAGGCACTTTCAGTGTGGGTGCCTTCTCCACGTGGTTCCTGGTTTCCCTGCAGCGCTGAAGAGAATGTTAGCAAAGAGGTAACCGGCACAGCGAAAACAGTACTCAAAGACAGGGAGAGCAAGCTCTCTCTTGGCACTTTGGATGTGGGACATACAGCGAGATGTTTGCTGCTTTTGCGTTTGGCTGTTGGGAGATTTACAGCACAAAGATATCTAGTTGATTTGAAGCAGTTCCGAGAAAGTCTAAACATAATCGCCACTTCTCCCTCCTGGCACTTTCCATGTGGGAGATATAGCAGGATGTATATTGGTTTTGAGGACAACTCAATGGACAGTGTAGGGAGAAAAGTTCCTGGCTCCTTGAATGCCGTTCCTGGAGACACTGCGATCAATGAGGGAGATATGTCAAGATGTGTGTTGGTTTTGAGGACGGCTCTCTGGAGAGTCTTAGCAAAGAGGTCACAGGGATAATCAGAGCAATTCTCAGAGACACTGAGAACAAGCTCGACAATTCCCTCCTGGCACTTTCCCTGTAGGAGATACCGCAAGACGTTTCTGTAGATTGGGCACAGCGCTCTGCAGGGTGTTAGCAGAGACTTTCCCGGGACAGTGAAACCCTATGTCAGAGACACTGAGAAGAAGCCCCAATGTTCCCTCCAGGCACTTTCAGTGTGGGTGCCTTCTCCACGTGGTTCCTGGTTTCCCTGCAGCGCTGAAGAGAATGTTAGCAAAGAGGTAACCGGGACAGCGAAAACAGTACTCAAAGACAGGGAGAGCAAGCTCTCTCTTGGCACTTTGGATGTGGGACATACAGCGAGATGTTTGCTGCTTTTGCGTTTGGCTGTTGGGAGATTTACAGCACAAAGATATCTAGTTGATTTGAAGCAGTTCCGAGAAAGTCTAAACATAATCGCCACTTCTCCCTCCTGGCACTTTCCATGTGGGAGATATAGCAGGATGTATATTGGTTTTGAGGACAACTCAATGGACAGTGTAGGGAGAAAAGTTCCTGGCTCCTTGAATGCCGTTCCTGGAGACACTGCGATCAATGAGGGAGATATGTCAAGATGTGTGTTGGTTTTGAGGACGGCTCTCTGGAGAGTCTTAGCAAAGAGGTCACAGGGATAATCAGAGCAATTCTCAGAGACACTGAGAACAAGCTCGACAATTCCCTCCTGGCACTTTCCCTGTAGGAGATACCGCAAGACGTTTCTGTAGATTGGGCACAGCGCTCTGCAGGGTGTTAGCAGAGACTTTCCCGGGACAGTGAAACCCTATGTCAGAGACACTGAGAAGAAGCCCCAATGTTCCCTCCAGGCACTTTCAGTGTGGGTGCCTTCTCCACGTGGTTCCTGGTTTCCCTGCAGCGCTGAAGAGAATGTTAGCAAAGAGGTAACCGGCACAGCGAAAACAGTACTCAAAGACAGGGAGAGCAAGCTCTCTCTTGGCACTTTGGATGTGGGACATACAGCGAGATGTTTGCTGCTTTTGCGTTTGGCTGTTGGGAGATTTACAGCACAAAGATATCTAGTTGATTTGAAGCAGTTCCGAGAAAGTCTAAACATAATCGCCACTTCTCCCTCCTGGCACTTTCCATGTGGGAGATATAGCAGGATGTATATTGGTTTTGAGGACAACTCAATGGACAGTGTAGGGAGAAAAGTTCCTGGCTCCTTGAATGCCGTTCCTGGAGACACTGCGATCAATGTGGGAGATATGTCAAGATGTGTGTTGGTTTTGAGGACGGCTCTCTGGAGAGTCTTAGCAAAGAGGTCACAGGGATAATCAGAGCAATTCTCAGAGACACTGAGAACAAGCTCGACAATTCCCTCCTGGCACTTTCCCTGTAGGAGATACCGCAAGACGTTTCTGTAGATTGGGCACAGCGCTCTGCAGGGTGTTAGCAGAGACTTTCCCGGGACAGTGAAACCCTATGTCAGAGACACTGAGAAGAAGCCCCAATGTTCCCTCCAGGCACTTTCAGTGTGGGTGCCTTCTCCACGTGGTTCCTGGTTTCCCTGCAGCGCTGAAGAGAATGTTAGCAAAGAGGTAACCGGCACAGCGAAAACAGTACTCAAAGACAGGGAGAGCAAGCTCTCTCTTGGCACTTTGGATGTGGGACATACAGCGAGATGTTTGCTGCTTTTGCGTTTGGCTGTTGGGAGATTTACAGCACAAAGATATCTAGTTGATTTGAAGCAGTTCCGAGAAAGTCTAAACATAATCGCCACTTCTCCCTCCTGGCACTTTCCATGTGGGAGATATAGCAGGATGTATATTGGTTTTGAGGACAACTCAATGGACAGTGTAGGGAGAAAAGTTCCTGGCTCCTTGAATGCCGTTCCTGGAGACACTGCGATCAATGTGGGAGATATGTCAAGATGTGTGTTGGTTTTGAGGGCGGCTCTCTGGAGAGTCTTAGCAAAGAGGTCACAGGGATAATCAGAGCAATTCTCAGAGACACTGAGAACAAGATGGACAGTTCCCTCCTGGCACTTTCCCTGTAGGAGATACCGCAAGACGTTTCTGTAGATTGGGCACAGCGCTCTGCAGGGTGTTAGCAGAGACTTTCCCGGGACAGTGAAACCCTATGTCAGAGACACTGAGAAGAAGCCCCAATGTTCCCTCCAGGCACTTTCAGTGTGGGTGCCTTCTCCACGTGGTTCCTGGTTTCCCTGCAGCGCTGAAGAGAATGTTAGCAAAGAGGTAACCGGCACAGCGAAAACAGTACTCAAAGACAGGGAGAGCAAGCTCTCTCTTGGCACTTTGGATGTGGGACATACAGCGAGATGTTTGCTGCTTTTGCGTTTGGCTGTTGGGAGATTTACAGCACAAAGATATCTAGTTGATTTGAAGCAGTTCCGAGAAAGTCTAAACATAATCGCCACTTCTCCCTCCTGGCACTTTCCATGTGGGAGATATAGCAGGATGTATATTGGTTTTGAGGACAACTCAATGGACAGTGTAGGGAGAAAAGTTCCTGGCTCCTTGAATGCCGTTCCTGGAGACACTGCGATCAATGTGGGAGATATGTCAAGATGTGTGTTTGTTTTGAGGACGGCTCTCTGGAGAGTCTTAGCAAAGAGGACACAGGGATAATCAGAGCAATTCTCAGAGACACTGAGAACAAGATGGACAGTTCCCTCCTGGCACTTTCCCTGTAGGAGATACCGCAAGACGTTTCTGTAGATTGGGCACAGCGCTCTGCAGGGTGTTAGCAGAGACTTTCCCGGGACAGTGAAACCCTATGTCAGAGACACTGAGAAGAAGCCCCAATGTTCCCTCCAGGCACTTTCAGTGTGGGTGCCTTCTCCACGTGGTTCCTGGTTTCCCTGCAGCGCTGAAGAGAATGTTAGCAAAGAGGTAACCGGGACAGTGAAAACAGTACTCAAAGACAGGGAGAGCAAGCTCTCTCTTGGCACTTTGGATGTGGGACATACAGCGAGATGTTTGCTGCTTTTGCGTTTGGCTGTTGGGAGATTTACAGCACAAAGATACCTAGTTGATTTGAAGCAGTTCCGAGAAAGTCTAAACATAATCGCCACTTCTCCCTCCTGGCACTTTCCATGTGGGAGATATAGCAGGATGTATATTGGTTTTGAGGACAACTCAATGGACAGTGTAGGGAGAAAAGTTCCTGGCTCCTTGAATGCCGTTCCTGGAGACACTGCGATCAATGTGGGAGATATGTCAAGATGTGTGTTGGTTTTGAGGACGGCTCTCTGGAGAGTCTTAGCAAAGAGGTCACAGGGATAATCAGAGCAATTCTCAGAGACACTGAGAACAAGATGGACAGTTCCCTCCTGGCACTTTCCCTGTAGGAGATACCGCAAGACGTTTCTGTAGATTGGGCACAGCGCTCTGCAGGGTGTTAGCAGAGACTTTCCCGGGACAGTGAAACCCTATGTCAGAGACACTGAGAAGAAGCCCCAATGTTCCCTCCAGGCACTTTCAGTGTGGGTGCCTTCTCCACGTGGTTCCTGGTTTCCCTGCAGCGCTGAAGAGAATGTTAGCAGAGGTAACCGGCACAGCGAAAACAGTACTCAAAGACAGGGAGAGCAAGCTCTCTCTTGGCACTTTGGATGTGGGACATACAGCGAGATGTTTGCTGCTTTTGCGTTTGGCTGTTGGGAGATTTACAGCACAAAGATATCTAGTTGATTTGAAGCAGTTCCGAGAAAGTCTAAACATAATCGCCACTTCTCCCTCCTGGCACTTTCCATGTGGGAGATATAGCAGGATGTATATTGGTTTTGAGGACAACTCAATGGACAGTGTAGGGAGAAAAGTTCCTGGCTCCTTGAATGCCGTTCCTGGAGACACTGCGATCAATGAGGGAGATATGTCAAGATGTGTGTTGGTTTTGAGGACGGCTCTCTGGAGAGTCTTAGCAAAAAGGTCACAGGGATAATCAGAGCAATTCTCAGAGACACTGAGAACAAGATGGACAGTTCCCTCCTGGCACTTTCCCTGTAGGAGATACCGCAAGACGTTTCTGTAGATTGGGCACAGCGCTCTGCAGGGTGTTAGCAGAGACTTTCCCGGGACAGTGAAACCCTATGTCAGAGACACTGAGAAGAAGCCCCAATGTTCCCTCCAGGCACTTTCAGTGTGGGTGCCTTCTCCACGTGGTTCCTGGTTTCCCTGCAGCGCTGAAGAGAATGTTAGCAAAGAGGTAACCGGCACAGCGAAAACAGTACTCAAAGACAGGGAGAGCAAGCTCTCTCTTGGCACTTTGGATGTGGGACATACAGCGAGATGTTTGCTGCTTTTGCGTTTGGCTGTTGGGAGATTTACAGCACAAAGATATCTAGTTGATTTGAAGCAGTTCCGAGAAAGTCTAAACATAATCGCCACTTCTCCCTCCTGGCACTTTCCATGTGGGAGATATAGCAGGATGTATATTGGTTTTGAGGACAACTCAATGGACAGTGTAGGGAGAAAAGTTCCTGGCTCCTTGAATGCCGTTCCTGGAGACACTGCGATCAATGAGGGAGATATGTCAAGATGTGTGTTGGTTTTGAGGACGGCTCTCTGGAGAGTCTTAGCAAAGAGGTCACAGGGATAATCAGAGCAATTCTCAGAGACACTGAGAACAAGCTCGACAATTCCCTCCTGGCACTTTCCCTGTAGGAGATACCGCAAGACGTTTCTGTAGATTGGGCACAGCGCTCTGCAGGGTGTTAGCAGAGACTTTCCCGGGACAGTGAAACCCTATGTCAGAGACACTGAGAAGAAGCCCCAATGTTCCCTCCAGGCACTTTCAGTGTGGGTGCCTTCTCCACGTGGTTCCTGGTTTCCCTGCAGCGCTGAAGAGAATGTTAGCAAAGAGGTAACCGGGACAGCGAAAACAGTACTCAAAGACAGGGAGAGCAAGCTCTCTCTTGGCACTTTGGATGTGGGACATACAGCGAGATGTTTGCTGCTTTTGCGTTTGGCTGTTGGGAGATTTACAGCACAAAGATATCTAGTTGATTTGAAGCAGTTCCGAGAAAGTCTAAACATAATCGCCACTTCTCCCTCCTGGCACTTTCCATGTGGGAGATATAGCAGGATGTATATTGGTTTTGAGGACAACTCAATGGACAGTGTAGGGAGAAAAGTTCCTGGCTCCTTGAATGCCGTTCCTGGAGACACTGCGATCAATGAGGGAGATATGTCAAGATGTGTGTTGGTTTTGAGGACGGCTCTCTGGAGAGTCTTAGCAAAGAGGTCACAGGGATAATCAGAGCAATTCTCAGAGACACTGAGAACAAGCTCGACAATTCCCTCCTGGCACTTTCCCTGTAGGAGATACCGCAAGACGTTTCTGTAGATTGGGCACAGCGCTCTGCAGGGTGTTAGCAGAGACTTTCCCGGGACAGTGAAACCCTATGTCAGAGACACTGAGAAGAAGCCCCAATGTTCCCTCCAGGCACTTTCAGTGTGGGTGCCTTCTCCACGTGGTTCCTGGTTTCCCTGCAGCGCTGAAGAGAATGTTAGCAAAGAGGTAACCGGCACAGCGAAAACAGTACTCAAAGACAGGGAGAGCAAGCTCTCTCTTGGCACTTTGGATGTGGGACATACAGCGAGATGTTTGCTGCTTTTGCGTTTGGCTGTTGGGAGATTTACAGCACAAAGATATCTAGTTGATTTGAAGCAGTTCCAAGAAAGTCTAAACATAATCGCCACTTCTCCCTCCTGGCACTTTCCATGTGGGAGATATAGCAGGATGTATATTGGTTTTGAGGACAACTCAATGGACAGTGTAGGGAGAAAAGTTCCTGGCTCCTTGAATGCCGTTCCTGGAGACACTGCGATCAATGTGGGAGATATGTCAAGATGTGTGTTGGTTTTGAGGACGGCTCTCTGGAGAGTCTTAGCAAAGAGGTCACAGGGATAATCAGAGCAATTCTCAGAGACACTGAGAACAAGCTCGACAATTCCCTCCTGGCACTTTCCCTGTAGGAGATACCGCAAGACGTTTCTGTAGATTGGGCACAGCGCTCTGCAGGGTGTTAGCAGAGACTTTCCCGGGACAGTGAAACCCTATGTCAGAGACACTGAGAAGAAGCCCCAATGTTCCCTCCAGGCACTTTCAGTGTGGGTGCCTTCTCCACGTGGTTCCTGGTTTCCCTGCAGCGCTGAAGAGAATGTTAGCAAAGAGGTAACCGGCACAGCGAAAACAGTACTCAAAGACAGGGAGAGCAAGCTCTCTCTTGGCACTTTGGATGTGGGACATACAGCGAGATGTTTGCTGCTTTTGCGTTTGGCTGTTGGGAGATTTACAGCACAAAGATATCTAGTTGATTTGAAGCAGTTCCGAGAAAGTCTAAACATAATCGCCACTTCTCCCTCCTGGCACTTTCCATGTGGGAGATATAGCAGGATGTATATTGGTTTTGAGGACAACTCAATGGACAGTGTAGGGAGAAAAGTTCCTGGCTCCTTGAATGCCGTTCCTGGAGACACTGCGATCAATGTGGGAGATATGTCAAGATGTGTGTTGGTTTTGAGGACGGCTCTCTGGAGAGTCTTAGCAAAGAGGTCACAGGGATAATCAGAGCAATTCTCAGAGACACTGAGAACAAGATGGACAGTTCCCTCCTGGCACTTTCCCTGTAGGAGATACCGCAAGACGTTTCTGTAGATTGGGCACAGCGCTCTGCAGGGTGTTAGCAGAGACTTTCCCGGGACAGTGAAACCCTATGTCAGAGACACTGAGAAGAAGCCCCAATGTTCCCTCCAGGCACTTTCAGTGTGGGTGCCTTCTCCACGTGGTTCCTGGTTTCCCTGCAGCGCTGAAGAGAATGTTAGCAAAGAGGTAACCGGCACAGCGAAAACAGTACTCAAAGACAGGGAGAGCAAGCTCTCTCTTGGCACTTTGGATGTGGGACATACAGCGAGATGTTTGCTGCTTTTGCGTTTGGCTGTTGGGAGATTTACAGCACAAAGATATCTAGTTGATTTGAAGCAGTTCCGAGAAAGTCTAAACATAATCGCCACTTCTCCCTCCTGGCACTTTCCATGTGGGAGATATAGCAGGATGTATATTGGTTTTGAGGACAACTCAATGGACAGTGTAGGGAGAAAAGTTCCTGGCTCCTTGAATGCCGTTCCTGGAGACACTGCGATCAATGTGGGAGATATGTCAAGATGTGTGTTGGTTTTGAGGACGGCTCTCTGGAGAGTCTTAGCAAAGAGGTCACAGGGATAATCAGAGCAATTCTCAGAGACACTGAGAACAAGCTCGACAATTCCCTCCTGGCACTTTCCCTGTAGGAGATACCGCAAGACGTTTCTGTAGATTGGGCACAGCGCTCTGCAGGGTGTTAGCAGAGACTTTCCCGGGACAGTGAAACCCTATGTCAGAGACACTGAGAAGAAGCCCCAATGTTCCCTCCAGGCACTTTCAGTGTGGGTGCCTTCTCCACGTGGTTCCTGGTTTCCCTGCAGCGCTGAAGAGAATGTTAGCAAAGAGGTAACCGGCACAGCGAAAACAGTACTCAAAGACAGGGAGAGCAAGCTCTCTCTTGGCACTTTGGATGTGGGACATACAGCGAGATGTTTGCTGCTTTTGCGTTTGGCTGTTGGGAGATTTACAGCACAAAGATATCTAGTTGATTTGAAGCAGTTCCGAGAAAGTCTAAACATAATCGCCACTTCTCCCTCCTGGCACTTTCCATGTGGGAGATATAGCAGGATGTATATTGGTTTTGAGGACAACTCAATGGACAGTGTAGGGAGAAAAGTTCCTGGCTCCTTGAATGCCGTTCCTGGAGACACTGCGATCAATGAGGGAGATATGTCAAGATGTGTGTTGGTTTTGAGGACGGCTCTCTGGAGAGTCTTAGCAAAGAGGTCACAGGGATAATCAGAGCAATTCTCAGAGACACTGAGAACAAGATGGACAGTTCCCTCCTGGCACTTTCCCTGTAGGAGATACCGCAAGACGTTTCTGTAGATTGGGCACAGCGCTCTGCAGGGTGTTAGCAGAGACTTTCCCGGGACAGTGAAACCCTATGTCAGAGACACTGAGAAGAAGCCCCAATGTTCCCTCCAGGCACTTTCAGTGTGGGTGCCTTCTCCACGTGGTTCCTGGTTTCCCTGCAGCGCTGAAGAGAATGTTAGCAAAGAGGTAACCGGCACAGCGAAAACAGTACTCAAAGACAGGGAGAGCAAGCTCTCTCTTGGCACTTTGGATGTGGGACATACAGCGAGATGTTTGCTGCTTTTGCGTTTGGCTGTTGGGAGATTTACAGCACAAAGATATCTAGTTGATTTGAAGCAGTTCCGAGAAAGTCTAAACATAATCGCCACTTCTCCCTCCTGGCACTTTCCATGTGGGAGATATAGCAGGATGTATATTGGTTTTGAGGACAACTCAATGGACAGTGTAGGGAGAAAAGTTCCTGGCTCCTTGAATGCCGTTCCTGGAGACACTGCGATCAATGTGGGAGATATGTCAAGATGTGTGTTGGTTTTGAGGACGGCTCTCTGGAGAGTCTTAGCAAAGAGGTCACAGGGATAATCAGAGCAATTCTCAGAGACACTGAGAACAAGATGGACAGTTCCCTCCTGGCACTTTCCCTGTAGGAGATACCGCAAGACGTTTCTGTAGATTGGGCACAGCGCTCTGCAGGGTGTTAGCAGAGACTTTCCCGGGACAGTGAAACCCTATGTCAGAGACACTGAGAAGAAGCCCCAATGTTCCCTCCAGGCACTTTCAGTGTGGGTGCCTTCTCCACGTGGTTCCTGGTTTCCCTGCAGCGCTGAAGAGAATGTTAGCAAAGAGGTAACCGGGACAGTGAAAACAGTACTCAAAGACAGGGAGAGCAAGCTCTCTCTTGGCACTTTGGATGTGGGACATACAGCGAGATGTTTGCTGCTTTTGCGTTTGGCTGTTGGGAGATTTACAGCACAAAGATATCTAGTTGATTTGAAGCAGTTCCGAGAAAGTCTAAACATAATCGCCACTTCTCCCTCCTGGCACTTTCCATGTGGGAGATATAGCAGGATGTATATTGGTTTTGAGGACAACTCAATGGACAGTGTAGGGAGAAAAGTTCCTGGCTCCTTGAATGCCGTTCCTGGAGACACTGCGATCAATGAGGGAGATATGTCAAGATGTGTGTTGGTTTTGAGGACGGCTCTCTGGAGAGTCTTAGCAAAGAGGTCACAGGGATAATCAGAGCAATTCTCAGAGACACTGAGAACAAGATGGACAGTTCCCTCCTGGCACTTTCCCTGTAGGAGATACCGCAAGACGTTTCTGTAGATTGGGCACAGCGCTCTGCAGGGTGTTAGCAGAGACTTTCCCGGGACAGTGAAACCCTATGTCAGAGACACTGAGAAGAAGCCCCAATGTTCCCTCCAGGCACTTTCAGTGTGGGTGCCTTCTCCACGTGGTTCCTGGTTTCCCTGCAGCGCTGAAGAGAATGTTAGCAAAGAGGTAACCGGCACAGCGAAAACAGTACTCAAAGACAGGGAGAGCAAGCTCTCTCTTGGCACTTTGGATGTGGGACATACAGCGAGATGTTTGCTGCTTTTGCGTTTGGCTGTTGGGAGATTTACAGCACAAAGATATCTAGTTGATTTGAAGCAGTTCCGAGAAAGTCTAAACATAATCGCCACTTCTCCCTCCTGGCACTTTCCATGTGGGAGATATAGCAGGATGTATATTGGTTTTGAGGACAACTCAATGGACAGTGTAGGGAGAAAAGTTCCTGGCTCCTTGAATGCCGTTCCTGGAGACACTGCGATCAATGTGGGAGATATGTCAAGATGTGTGTTGGTTTTGAGGACGGCTCTCTGGAGAGTCTTAGCAAAGAGGTCACAGGGATAATCAGAGCAATTCTCAGAGACACTGAGAACAAGCTCGACAATTCCCTCCTGGCACTTTCCCTGTAGGAGATACCGCAAGACGTTTCTGTAGATTGGGCACAGCGCTCTGCAGGGTGTTAGCAGAGACTTTCCCGGGACAGTGAAACCCTATGTCAGAGACACTGAGAAGAAGCCCCAATGTTCCCTCCAGGCACTTTCAGTGTGGGTGCCTTCTCCACGTGGTTCCTGGTTTCCCTGCAGCGCTGAAGAGAATGTTAGCAAAGAGGTAACCGGCACAGCGAAAACAGTACTCAAAGACAGGGAGAGCAAGCTCTCTCTTGGCACTTTGGATGTGGGACATACAGCGAGATGTTTGCTGCTTTTGCGTTTGGCTGTTGGGAGATTTACAGCACAAAGATATCTAGTTGATTTGAAGCAGTTCCGAGAAAGTCTAAACATAATCGCCACTTCTCCCTCCTGGCACTTTCCATGTGGGAGATATAGCAGGATGTATATTGGTTTTGAGGACAACTCAATGGACAGTGTAGGGAGAAAAGTTCCTGGCTCCTTGAATGCCGTTCCTGGAGACACTGCGATCAATGAGGGAGATATGTCAAGATGTGTGTTGGTTTTGAGGACGGCTCTCTGGAGAGTCTTAGCAAAGAGGTCACAGGGATAATCAGAGCAATTCTCAGAGACACTGAGAACAAGATGGACAGTTCCCTCCTGGCACTTTCCCTGTAGGAGATACCGCAAGACGTTTCTGTAGATTGGGCACAGCGCTCTGCAGGGTGTTAGCAGAGACTTTCCCGGGACAGTGAAACCCTATGTCAGAGACACTGAGAAGAAGCCCCAATGTTCCCTCCAGGCACTTTCAGTGTGGGTGCCTTCTCCACGTGGTTCCTGGTTTCCCTGCAGCGCTGAAGAGAATGTTAGCAAAGAGGTAACCGGCACAGCGAAAACAGTACTCAAAGACAGGGAGAGCAAGCTCTCTCTTGGCACTTTGGATGTGGGACATACAGCGAGATGTTTGCTGCTTTTGCGTTTGGCTGTTGGGAGATTTACAGCACAAAGATATCTAGTTGATTTGAAGCAGTTCCGAGAAAGTCTAAACATAATCGCCACTTCTCCCTCCTGGCACTTTCCATGTGGGAGATATAGCAGGATGTATATTGGTTTTGAGGACAACTCAATGGACAGTGTAGGGAGAAAAGTTCCTGGCTCCTTGAATGCCGTTCCTGGAGACACTGCGATCAATGTGGGAGATATGTCAAGATGTGTGTTGGTTTTGAGGACGGCTCTCTGGAGAGTCTTAGCAAAGAGGTCACAGGGATAATCAGAGCAATTCTCAGAGACACTGAGAACAAGATGGACAGTTCCCTCCTGGCACTTTCCCTGTAGGAGATACCGCAAGACGTTTCTGTAGATTGGGCACAGCGCTCTGCAGGGTGTTAGCAGAGACTTTCCCGGGACAGTGAAACCCTATGTCAGAGACACTGAGAAGAAGCCCCAATGTTCCCTCCAGGCACTTTCAGTGTGGGTGCCTTCTCCACGTGGTTCCTGGTTTCCCTGCAGCGCTGAAGAGAATGTTAGCAAAGAGGTAACCGGGACAGTGAAAACAGTACTCAAAGACAGGGAGAGCAAGCTCTCTCTTGGCACTTTGGATGTGGGACATACAGCGAGATGTTTGCTGCTTTTGCGTTTGGCTGTTGGGAGATTTACAGCACAAAGATATCTAGTTGATTTGAAGCAGTTCCGAGAAAGTCTAAACATAATCGCCACTTCTCCCTCCTGGCACTTTCCATGTGGGAGATATAGCAGGATGTATATTGGTTTTGAGGACAACTCAATGGACAGTGTAGGGAGAAAAGTTCCTGGCTCCTTGAATGCCGTTCCTGGAGACACTGCGATCAATGAGGGAGATATGTCAAGATGTGTGTTGGTTTTGAGGACGGCTCTCTGGAGAGTCTTAGCAAAGAGGTCACAGGGATAATCAGAGCAATTCTCAGAGACACTGAGAACAAGATGGACAGTTCCCTCCTGGCACTTTCCCTGTAGGAGATACCGCAAGACGTTTCTGTAGATTGGGCACAGCGCTCTGCAGGGTGTTAGCAGAGACTTTCCCGGGACAGTGAAACCCTATGTCAGAGACACTGAGAAGAAGCCCCAATGTTCCCTCCAGGCACTTTCAGTGTGGGTGCCTTCTCCACGTGGTTCCTGGTTTCCCTGCAGCGCTGAAGAGAATGTTAGCAAAGAGGTAACCGGCACAGCGAAAACAGTACTCAAAGACAGGGAGAGCAAGCTCTCTCTTGGCACTTTGGATGTGGGACATACAGCGAGATGTTTGCTGCTTTTGCGTTTGGCTGTTGGGAGATTTACAGCACAAAGATATCTAGTTGATTTGAAGCAGTTCCGAGAAAGTCTAAACATAATCGCCACTTCTCCCTCCTGGCACTTTCCATGTGGGAGATATAGCAGGATGTATATTGGTTTTGAGGACAACTCAATGGACAGTGTAGGGAGAAAAGTTCCTGGCTCCTTGAATGCCGTTCCTGGAGACACTGCGATCAATGTGGGAGATATGTCAAGATGTGTGTTGGTTTTGAGGACGGCTCTCTGGAGAGTCTTAGCAAAGAGGTCACAGGGATAATCAGAGCAATTCTCAGAGACACTGAGAACAAGATGGACAGTTCCCTCCTGGCACTTTCCCTGTAGGAGATACCGCAAGACGTTTCTGTAGATTGGGCACAGCGCTCTGCAGGGTGTTAGCAGAGACTTTCCCGGGACAGTGAAACCCTATGTCAGAGACACTGAGAAGAAGCCCCAATGTTCCCTCCAGGCACTTTCAGTGTGGGTGCCTTCTCCACGTGGTTCCTGGTTTCCCTGCAGCGCTGAAGAGAATGTTAGCAAAGAGGTAACCGGCACAGCGAAAACAGTACTCAAAGACAGGGAGAGCAAGCTCTCTCTTGGCACTTTGGATGTGGGACATACAGCGAGATGTTTGCTGCTTTTGCGTTTGGCTGTTGGGAGATTTACAGCACAAAGATATCTAGTTGATTTGAAGCAGTTCCGAGAAAGTCTAAACATAATCGCCACTTCTCCCTCCTGGCACTTTCCATGTGGGAGATATAGCAGGATGTATATTGGTTTTGAGGACAACTCAATGGACAGTGTAGGGAGAAAAGTTCCTGGCTCCTTGAATGCCGTTCCTGGAGACACTGCGATCAATGTGGGAGATATGTCAAGATGTGTGTTTGTTTTGAGGACGGCTCTCTGGAGAGTCTTAGCAAAGAGGACACAGGGATAATCAGAGCAATTCTCAGAGACACTGAGAACAAGATGGACAGTTCCCTCCTGGCACTTTCCCTGTAGGAGATACCGCAAGACGTTTCTGTAGATTGGGCACAGCGCTCTGCAGGGTGTTAGCAGAGACTTTCCCGGGACAGTGAAACCCTATGTCAGAGACACTGAGAAGAAGCCCCAATGTTCCCTCCAGGCACTTTCAGTGTGGGTGCCTTCTCCACGTGGTTCCTGGTTTCCCTGCAGCGCTGAAGAGAATGTTAGCAAAGAGGTAACCGGGACAGTGAAAACAGTACTCAAAGACAGGGAGAGCAAGCTCTCTCTTGGCACTTTGGATGTGGGACATACAGCGAGATGTTTGCTGCTTTTGCGTTTGGCTGTTGGGAGATTTACAGCACAAAGATACCTAGTTGATTTGAAGCAGTTCCGAGAAAGTCTAAACATAATCGCCACTTCTCCCTCCTGGCACTTTCCATGTGGGAGATATAGCAGGATGTATATTGGTTTTGAGGACAACTCAATGGACAGTGTAGGGAGAAAAGTTCCTGGCTCCTTGAATGCCGTTCCTGGAGACACTGCGATCAATGAGGGAGATATGTCAAGATGTGTGTTGGTTTTGAGGACGGCTCTCTGGAGAGTCTTAGCAAAGAGGTCACAGGGATAATCAGAGCAATTCTCAGAGACACTGAGAACAAGCTCGACAATTCCCTCCTGGCACTTTCCCTGTAGGAGATACCGCAAGACGTTTCTGTAGATTGGGCACAGCGCTCTGCAGGGTGTTAGCAGAGACTTTCCCGGGACAGTGAAACCCTATGTCAGAGACACTGAGAAGAAGCCCCAATGTTCCCTCCAGGCACTTTCAGTGTGGGTGCCTTCTCCACGTGGTTCCTGGTTTCCCTGCAGCGCTGAAGAGAATGTTAGCAAAGAGGTAACCGGCACAGCGAAAACAGTACTCAAAGACAGGGAGAGCAAGCTCTCTCTTGGCACTTTGGATGTGGGACATACAGCGAGATGTTTGCTGCTTTTGCGTTTGGCTGTTGGGAGATTTACAGCACAAAGATATCTAGTTGATTTGAAGCAGTTCCGAGAAAGTCTAAACATAATCGCCACTTCTCCCTCCTGGCACTTTCCATGTGGGAGATATAGCAGGATGTATATTGGTTTTGAGGACAACTCAATGGACAGTGTAGGGAGAAAAGTTCCTGGCTCCTTGAATGCCGTTCCTGGAGACACTGCGATCAATGTGGGAGATATGTCAAGATGTGTGTTGGTTTTGAGGACGGCTCTCTGGAGAGTCTTAGCAAAGAGGTCACAGGGATAATCAGAGCAATTCTCAGAGACACTGAGAACAAGCTCGACAATTCCCTCCTGGCACTTTCCCTGTAGGAGATACTGCAAGACGTTTCTGTAGATTGGGCACAGCGCTCTGCAGGGTGTTAGCAGAGACTTTCCCGGGACAGTGAAACCCTATGTCAGAGACACTGAGAAGAAGCCCCAATGTTCCCTCCAGGCACTTTCAGTGTGGGTGCCTTCTCCACGTGGTTCCTGGTTTCCCTGCAGCGCTGAAGAGAATGTTAGCAAAGAGGTAACCGGCACAGCGAAAACAGTACTCAAAGACAGGGAGAGCAAGCTCTCTCTTGGCACTTTGGATGTGGGACATACAGCGAGATGTTTGCTGCTTTTGCGTTTGGCTGTTGGGAGATTTACAGCACAAAGATATCTAGTTGATTTGAAGCAGTTCCGAGAAAGTCTAAACATAATCGCCACTTCTCCCTCCTGGCACTTTCCATGTGGGAGATATAGCAGGATGTATATTGGTTTTGAGGACAACTCAATGGACAGTGTAGGGAGAAAAGTTCCTGGCTCCTTGAATGCCGTTCCTGGAGACACTGCGATCAATGAGGGAGATATGTCAAGATGTGTGTTGGTTTTGAGGACGGCTCTCTGGAGAGTCTTAGCAAAGAGGTCACAGGGATAATCAGAGCAATTCTCAGAGACACTGAGAACAAGATGGACAGTTCCCTCCTGGCACTTTCCCTGTAGGAGATACCGCAAGACGTTTCTGTAGATTGGGCACAGCGCTCTGCAGGGTGTTAGCAGAGACTTTCCCGGGACAGTGAAACCCTATGTCAGAGACACTGAGAAGAAGCCCCAATGTTCCCTCCAGGCACTTTCAGTGTGGGTGCCTTCTCCACGTGGTTCCTGGTTTCCCTGCAGCGCTGAAGAGAATGTTAGCAAAGAGGTAACCGGCACAGCGAAAACAGTACTCAAAGACAGGGAGAGCAAGCTCTCTCTTGGCACTTTGGATGTGGGACATACAGCGAGATGTTTGCTGCTTTTGCGTTTGGCTGTTGGGAGATTTACAGCACAAAGATATCTAGTTGATTTGAAGCAGTTCCGAGAAAGTCTAAACATAATCGCCACTTCTCCCTCCTGGCACTTTCCATGTGGGAGATATAGCAGGATGTATATTGGTTTTGAGGACAACTCAATGGACAGTGTAGGGAGAAAAGTTCCTGGCTCCTTGAATGCCGTTCCTGGAGACACTGCGATCAATGTGGGAGATATGTCAAGATGTGTGTTGGTTTTGAGGACGGCTCTCTGGAGAGTCTTAGCAAAGAGGTCACAGGGATAATCAGAGCAATTCTCAGAGACACTGAGAACAAGATGGACAGTTCCCTCCTGGCACTTTCCCTGTAGGAGATACCGCAAGACGTTTCTGTAGATTGGGCACAGCGCTCTGCAGGGTGTTAGCAGAGACTTTCCCGGGACAGTGAAACCCTATGTCAGAGACACTGAGAAGAAGCCCCAATGTTCCCTCCAGGCACTTTCAGTGTGGGTGCCTTCTCCACGTGGTTCCTGGTTTCCCTGCAGCGCTGAAGAGAATGTTAGCAAAGAGGTAACCGGGACAGTGAAAACAGTACTCAAAGACAGGGAGAGCAAGCTCTCTCTTGGCACTTTGGATGTGGGACATACAGCGAGATGTTTGCTGCTTTTGCGTTTGGCTGTTGGGAGATTTACAGCACAAAGATATCTAGTTGATTTGAAGCAGTTCCGAGAAAGTCTAAACATAATCGCCACTTCTCCCTCCTGGCACTTTCCATGTGGGAGATATAGCAGGATGTATATTGGTTTTGAGGACAACTCAATGGACAGTGTAGGGAGAAAAGTTCCTGGCTCCTTGAATGCCGTTCCTGGAGACACTGCGATCAATGAGGGAGATATGTCAAGATGTGTGTTGGTTTTGAGGACGGCTCTCTGGAGAGTCTTAGCAAAGAGGTCACAGGGATAATCAGAGCAATTCTCAGAGACACTGAGAACAAGATGGACAGTTCCCTCCTGGCACTTTCCCTGTAGGAGATACCGCAAGACGTTTCTGTAGATTGGGCACAGCGCTCTGCAGGGTGTTAGCAGAGACTTTCCCGGGACAGTGAAACCCTATGTCAGAGACACTGAGAAGAAGCCCCAATGTTCCCTCCAGGCACTTTCAGTGTGGGTGCCTTCTCCACGTGGTTCCTGGTTTCCCTGCAGCGCTGAAGAGAATGTTAGCAAAGAGGTAACCGGCACAGCGAAAACAGTACTCAAAGACAGGGAGAGCAAGCTCTCTCTTGGCACTTTGGATGTGGGACATACAGCGAGATGTTTGCTGCTTTTGCGTTTGGCTGTTGGGAGATTTACAGCACAAAGATATCTAGTTGATTTGAAGCAGTTCCGAGAAAGTCTAAACATAATCGCCACTTCTCCCTCCTGGCACTTTCCATGTGGGAGATATAGCAGGATGTATATTGGTTTTGAGGACAACTCAATGGACAGTGTAGGGAGAAAAGTTCCTGGCTCCTTGAATGCCGTTCCTGGAGACACTGCGATCAATGTGGGAGATATGTCAAGATGTGTGTTGGTTTTGAGGACGGCTCTCTGGAGAGTCTTAGCAAAGAGGTCACAGGGATAATCAGAGCAATTCTCAGAGACACTGAGAACAAGATGGACAGTTCCCTCCTGGCACTTTCCCTGTAGGAGATACCGCAAGACGTTTCTGTAGATTGGGCACAGCGCTCTGCAGGGTGTTAGCAGAGACTTTCCCGGGACAGTGAAACCCTATGTCAGAGACACTGAGAAGAAGCCCCAATGTTCCCTCCAGGCACTTTCAGTGTGGGTGCCTTCTCCACGTGGTTCCTGGTTTCCCTGCAGCGCTGAAGAGAATGTTAGCAAAGAGGTAACCGGGACAGTGAAAACAGTACTCAAAGACAGGGAGAGCAAGCTCTCTCTTGGCACTTTGGATGTGGGACATACAGCGAGATGTTTGCTGCTTTTGCGTTTGGCTGTTGGGAGATTTACAGCACAAAGATATCTAGTTGATTTGAAGCAGTTCCGAGAAAGTCTAAACATAATCGCCACTTCTCCCTCCTGGCACTTTCCATGTGGGAGATATAGCAGGATGTATATTGGTTTTGAGGACAACTCAATGGACAGTGTAGGGAGAAAAGTTCCTGGCTCCTTGAATGCCGTTCCTGGAGACACTGCGATCAATGTGGGAGATATGTCAAGATGTGTGTTGGTTTTGAGGACGGCTCTCTGGAGAGTCTTAGCAAAGAGGTCACAGGGATAATCAGAGCAATTCTCAGAGACACTGAGAACAAGATGGACAGTTCCCTCCTGGCACTTTCCCTGTAGGAGATACCGCAAGACGTTTCTGTAGATTGGGCACAGCGCTCTGCAGGGTGTTAGCAGAGACTTTCCCGGGACAGTGAAACCCTATGTCAGAGACACTGAGAAGAAGCCCCAATGTTCCCTCCAGGCACTTTCAGTGTGGGTGCCTTCTCCACGTGGTTCCTGGTTTCCCTGCAGCGCTGAAGAGAATGTTAGCAAAGAGGTAACCGGCACAGCGAAAACAGTACTCAAAGACAGGGAGAGCAAGCTCTCTCTTGGCGCTTTGGATGTGGGACATACAGCGAGATGTTTGCTGCTTTTGCGTTTGGCTGTTGGGAGATTTACAGCACAAAGATATCTAGTTGATTTGAAGCAGTTCCGAGAAAGTCTAAACATAATCGCCACTTCTCCCTCCTGGCACTTTCCATGTGGGAGATATAGCAGGATGTATATTGGTTTTGAGGACAACTCAATGGACAGTGTAGGGAGAAAAGTTCCTGGCTCCTTGAATGCCGTTCCTGGAGACACTGCGATCAATGTGGGAGATATGTCAAGATGTGTGTTTGTTTTGAGGACGGCTCTCTGGAGAGTCTTAGCAAAGAGGTCACAGGGATAATCAGAGCAATTCTCAGAGACACTGAGAACAAGATGGACAGTTCCCTCCTGGCACTTTCCCTGTAGGAGATACCGCAAGACGTTTCTGTAGATTGGGCACAGCGCTCTGCAGGGTGTTAGCAGAGACTTTCCCGGGACAGTGAAACCCTATGTCAGAGACACTGAGAAGAAGCCCCAATGTTCCCTCCAGGCACTTTCAGTGTGGGTGCCTTCTCCACGTGGTTCCTGGTTTCCCTGCAGCGCTGAAGAGAATGTTAGCAAAGAGGTAACCGGCACAGCGAAAACAGTACTCAAAGACAGGGAGAGCAAGCTCTCTCTTGGCACTTTGGATGTGGGACATACAGCGAGATGTTTGCTGCTTTTGCGTTTGGCTGTTGGGAGATTTACAGCACAAAGATATCTAGTTGATTTGAAGCAGTTCCGAGAAAGTCTAAACATAATCGCCACTTCTCCCTCCTGGCACTTTCCATGTGGGAGATATAGCAGGATGTATATTGGTTTTGAGGACAACTCAATGGACAGTGTAGGGAGAAAAGTTCCTGGCTCCTTGAATGCCGTTCCTGGAGACACTGCGATCAATGTGGGAGATATGTCAAGATGTGTGTTTGTTTTGAGGACGGCTCTCTGGAGAGTCTTAGCAAAGAGGTCACAGGGATAATCAGAGCAATTCTCAGAGACACTGAGAACAAGCTCGACAATTCCCTCCTGGCACTTTCCCTGTAGGAGATACCGCAAGACGTTTCTGTAGATTGGGCACAGCGCTCTGCAGGGTGTTAGCAGAGACTTTCCCGGGACAGTGAAACCCTATGTCAGAGACACTGAGAAGAAGCCCCAATGTTCCCTCCAGGCACTTTCAGTGTGGGTGCCTTCTCCACGTGGTTCCTGGTTTCCCTGCAGCGCTGAAGAGAATGTTAGCAAAGAGGTAACCGGCACAGCGAAAACAGTACTCAAAGACAGGGAGAGCAAGCTCTCTCTTGGCACTTTGGATGTGGGACATACAGCGAGATGTTTGCTGCTTTTGCGTTTGGCTGTTGGGAGATTTACAGCACAAAGATATCTAGTTGATTTGAAGCAGTTCCGAGAAAGTCTAAACATAATCGCCACTTCTCCCTCCTGGCACTTTCCATGTGGGAGATATAGCAGGATGTATATTGGTTTTGAGGACAACTCAATGGACAGTGTAGGGAGAAAAGTTCCTGGCTCCTTGAATGCCGTTCCTGGAGACACTGCGATCAATGTGGGAGATATGTCAAGATGTGTGTTTGTTTTGAGGACGGCTCTCTGGAGAGTCTTAGCAAAGAGGTCACAGGGATAATCAGAGCAATTCTCAGAGACACTGAGAACAAGATGGACAGTTCCCTCCTGGCACTTTCCCTGTAGGGGATACCGCAAGACGTTTCTGTAGATTGGGCACAGCGCTCTGCAGGGTGTTAGCAGAGACTTTCCCGGGACAGTGAAACCCTATGTCAGAGACACTGAGAAGAAGCCCCAATGTTCCCTCCAGGCACTTTCAGTGTGGGTGCCTTCTCCACGTGGTTCCTGGTTTCCCTGCAGCGCTGAAGAGAATGTTAGCAAAGAGGTAACCGGCACAGCGAAAACAGTACTCAAAGACAGGGAGAGCAAGCTCTCTCTTGGCACTTTGGATGTGGGACATACAGCGAGATGTTTGCTGCTTTTGCGTTTGGCTGTTGGGAGATTTACAGCACAAAGATATCTAGTTGATTTGAAGCAGTTCCGAGAAAGTCTAAACATAATCGCCACTTCTCCCTCCTGGCACTTTCCATGTGGGAGATATAGCAGGATGTATATTGGTTTTGAGGACAACTCAATGGACAGTGTAGGGAGAAAAGTTCCTGGCTCCTTGAATGCCGTTCCTGGAGACACTGCGATCAATGAGGGAGATATGTCAAGATGTGTGTTGGTTTTGAGGACGGCTCTCTGGAGAGTCTTAGCAAAGAGGTCACAGGGATAATCAGAGCAATTCTCAGAGACACTGAGAACAAGATGGACAGTTCCCTCCTGGCACTTTCCCTGTAGGAGATACCGCAAGACGTTTCTGTAGATTGGGCACAGCGCTCTGCAGGGTGTTAGCAGAGACTTTCCCGGGACAGTGAAACCCTATGTCAGAGACACTGAGAAGAAGCCCCAATGTTCCCTCCAGGCACTTTCAGTGTGGGTGCCTTCTCCACGTGGTTCCTGGTTTCCCTGCAGCGCTGAAGAGAATGTTAGCAAAGAGGTAACCGGCACAGCGAAAACAGTACTCAAAGACAGGGAGAGCAAGCTCTCTCTTGGCACTTTGGATGTGGGACATACAGCGAGATGTTTGCTGCTTTTGCGTTTGGCTGTTGGGAGATTTACAGCACAAAGATATCTAGTTGATTTGAAGCAGTTCCGAGAAAGTCTAAACATAATCGCCACTTCTCCCTCCTGGCACTTTCCATGTGGGAGATATAGCAGGATGTATATTGGTTTTGAGGACAACTCAATGGACAGTGTAGGGAGAAAAGTTCCTGGCTCCTTGAATGCCGTTCCTGGAGACACTGCGATCAATGTGGGAGATATGTCAAGATGTGTGTTGGTTTTGAGGACGGCTCTCTGGAGAGTCTTAGCAAAGAGGTCACAGGGATAATCAGAGCAATTCTCAGAGACACTGAGAACAAGATGGACAGTTCCCTCCTGGCACTTTCCCTGTAGGAGATACCGCAAGACGTTTCTGTAGATTGGGCACAGCGCTCTGCAGGGTGTTAGCAGAGACTTTCCCGGGACAGTGAAACCCTATGTCAGAGACACTGAGAAGAAGCCCCAATGTTCCCTCCAGGCACTTTCAGTGTGGGTACCTTCTCCACGTGGTTCCTGGTTTCCCTGCAGCGCTGAAGAGAATGTTAGCAAAGAGGTAACCGGCACAGCGAAAACAGTACTCAAAGACAGGGAGAGCAAGCTCTCTCTTGGCACTTTGGATGTGGGACATACAGCGAGATGTTTGCTGCTTTTGCGTTTGGCTGTTGGGAGATTTACAGCACAAAGATATCTAGTTGATTTGAAGCAGTTCCGAGAAAGTCTAAACATAATCGCCACTTCTCCCTCCTGGCACTTTCCATGTGGGAGATATAGCAGGATGTATATTGGTTTTGAGGACAACTCAATGGACAGTGTAGGGAGAAAAGTTCCTGGCTCCTTGAATGCCGTTCCTGGAGACACTGCGATCAATGTGGGAGATATGTCAAGATGTGTGTTTGTTTTGAGGACGGCTCTCTGGAGAGTCTTAGCAAAGAGGTCACAGGGATAATCAGAGCAATTCTCAGAGACACTGAGAACAAGATGGACAGTTCCCTCCTGGCACTTTCCCTGTAGGAGATACCGCAAGACGTTTCTGTAGATTGGGCACAGCGCTCTGCAGGGTGTTAGCAGAGACTTTCCCGGGACAGTGAAACCCTATGTCAGAGACACTGAGAAGAAGCCCCAATGTTCCCTCCAGGCACTTTCAGTGTGGGTGCCTTCTCCACGTGGTTCCTGGTTTCCCTGCAGCGCTGAAGAGAATGTTAGCAAAGAGGTAACCGGCACAGCGAAAACAGTACTCAAAGACAGGGAGAGCAAGCTCTCTCTTGGCACTTTGGATGTGGGACATACAGCGAGATGTTTGCTGCTTTTGCGTTTGGCTGTTGGGAGATTTACAGCACAAAGATATCTAGTTGATTTGAAGCAGTTCCGAGAAAGTCTAAACATAATCGCCACTTCTCCCTCCTGGCACTTTCCATGTGGGAGATATAGCAGGATGTATATTGGTTTTGAGGACAACTCAATGGACAGTGTAGGGAGAAAAGTTCCTGGCTCCTTGAATGCCGTTCCTGGAGACACTGCGATCAATGAGGGAGATATGTCAAGATGTGTGTTGGTTTTGAGGACGGCTCTCTGGAGAGTCTTAGCAAAGAGGTCACAGGGATAATCAGAGCAATTCTCAGAGACACTGAGAACAAGATGGACAGTTCCCTCCTGGCACTTTCCCTGTAGGAGATACCGCAAGACGTTTCTGTAGATTGGGCACAGCGCTCTGCAGGGTGTTAGCAGAGACTTTCCCGGGACAGTGAAACCCTATGTCAGAGACACTGAGAAGAAGCCCCAATGTTCCCTCCAGGCACTTTCAGTGTGGGTGCCTTCTCCACGTGGTTCCTGGTTTCCCTGCAGCGCTGAAGAGAATGTTAGCAAAGAGGTAACCGGCACAGCGAAAACAGTACTCAAAGACAGGGAGAGCAAGCTCTCTCTTGGCACTTTGGATGTGGGACATACAGCGAGATGTTTGCTGCTTTTGCGTTTGGCTGTTGGGAGATTTACAGCACAAAGATATCTAGTTGATTTGAAGCAGTTCCGAGAAAGTCTAAACATAATCGCCACTTCTCCCTCCTGGCACTTTCCATGTGGGAGATATAGCAGGATGTATATTGGTTTTGAGGACAACTCAATGGACAGTGTAGGGAGAAAAGTTCCTGGCTCCTTGAATGCCGTTCCTGGAGACACTGCGATCAATGTGGGAGATATGTCAAGATGTGTGTTGGTTTTGAGGACGGCTCTCTGGAGAGTCTTAGCAAAGAGGTCACAGGGATAATCAGAGCAATTCTCAGAGACACTGAGAACAAGATGGACAGTTCCCTCCTGGCACTTTCCCTGTAGGAGATACCGCAAGACGTTTCTGTAGATTGGGCACAGCGCTCTGCAGGGTGTTAGCAGAGACTTTCCCGGGACAGTGAAACCCTATGTCAGAGACACTGAGAAGAAGCCCCAATGTTCCCTCCAGGCACTTTCAGTGTGGGTGCCTTCTCCACGTGGTTCCTGGTTTCCCTGCAGCGCTGAAGAGAATGTTAGCAAAGAGGTAACCGGCACAGCGAAAACAGTACTCAAAGACAGGGAGAGCAAGCTCTCTCTTGGCACTTTGGATGTGGGACATACAGCGAGATGTTTGCTGCTTTTGCGTTTGGCTGTTGGGAGATTTACAGCACAAAGATATCTAGTTGATTTGAAGCAGTTCCGAGAAAGTCTAAACATAATCGCCACTTCTCCCTCCTGGCACTTTCCATGTGGGAGATATAGCTGGATGTATATTGGTTTTGAGGACAACTCAATGGACAGTGTAGGGAGAAAAGTTCCTGGCTCCTTGAATGCCGTTCCTGGAGACACTGCGATCAATGTGGGAGATATGTCAAGATGTGTGTTTGTTTTGAGGACGGCTCTCTGGAGAGTCTTAGCAAAGAGGTCACAGGGATAATCAGAGCAATTCTCAGAGACACTGAGAACAAGATGGACAGTTCCCTCCTGGCACTTTCCCTGTAGGAGATACCGCAAGACGTTTCTGTAGATTGGGCACAGCGCTCTGCAGGGTGTTAGCAGAGACTTTCCCGGGACAGTGAAACCCTATGTCAGAGACACTGAGAAGAAGCCCCAATGTTCCCTCCAGGCACTTTCAGTGTGGGTGCCTTCTCCACGTGGTTCCTGGTTTCCCTGCAGCGCTGAAGAGAATGTTAGCAAAGAGGTAACCGGCACAGCGAAAACAGTACTCAAAGAGAGGGAGAGCAAGCTCTCTCTTGGCACTTTGGATGTGGGACATACAGCGAGATGTTTGCTGCTTTTGCGTTTGGCTGTTGGGAGATTTACAGCACAAAGATATCTAGTTGATTTGAAGCAGTTCCGAGAAAGTCTAAACATAATCGCCACTTCTCCCTCCTGGCACTTTCCATGTGGGAGATATAGCAGGATGTATATTGGTTTTGAGGACAACTCAATGGACAGTGTAGGGAGAAAAGTTCCTGGCTCCTTGAATGCCGTTCCTGGAGACACTGCGATCAATGTGGGAGATATGTCAAGATGTGTGTTGGTTTTGAGGACGGCTCTCTGGAGAGTCTTAGCAAAGAGGTCACAGGGATAATCAGAGCAATTCTCAGAGACACTGAGAACAAGCTCGACAATTCCCTCCTGGCACTTTCCCTGTAGGAGATACCGCAAGACGTTTCTGTAGATTGGGCACAGCGCTCTGCAGGGTGTTAGCAGAGACTTTCCCGGGACAGTGAAACCCTATGTCAGAGACACTGAGAAGAAGCCCCAATGTTCCCTCCAGGCACTTTCAGTGTGGGTGCCTTCTCCACGTGGTTCCTGGTTTCCCTGCAGCGCTGAAGAGAATGTTAGCAAAGAGGTAACCGGCACAGCGAAAACAGTACTCAAAGACAGGGAGAGCAAGCTCTCTCTTGGCACTTTGGATGTGGGACATACAGCGAGATGTTTGCTGCTTTTGCGTTTGGCTGTTGGGAGATTTACAGCACAAAGATATCTAGTTGATTTGAAGCAGTTCCGAGAAAGTCTAAACATAATCGCCACTTCTCCCTCCTGGCACTTTCCATGTGGGAGATATAGCTGGATGTATATTGGTTTTGAGGACAACTCAATGGACAGTGTAGGGAGAAAAGTTCCTGGCTCCTTGAATGCCGTTCCTGGAGACACTGCGATCAATGTGGGAGATATGTCAAGATGTGTGTTTGTTTTGAGGACGGCTCTCTGGAGAGTCTTAGCAAAGAGGTCACAGGGATAATCAGAGCAATTCTCAGAGACACTGAGAACAAGATGGACAGTTCCCTCCTGGCACTTTCCCTGTAGGAGATACCGCAAGACGTTTCTGTAGATTGGGCACAGCGCTCTGCAGGGTGTTAGCAGAGACTTTCCCGGGACAGTGAAACCCTATGTCAGAGACACTGAGAAGAAGCCCCAATGTTCCCTCCAGGCACTTTCAGTGTGGGTGCCTTCTCCACGTGGTTCCTGGTTTCCCTGCAGCGCTGAAGAGAATGTTAGCAAAGAGGTAACCGGCACAGCGAAAACAGTACTCAAAGAGAGGGAGAGCAAGCTCTCTCTTGGCACTTTGGATGTGGGACATACAGCGAGATGTTTGCTGCTTTTGCGTTTGGCTGTTGGGAGATTTACAGCACAAAGATATCTAGTTGATTTGAAGCAGTTCCGAGAAAGTCTAAACATAATCGCCACTTCTCCCTCCTGGCACTTTCCATGTGGGAGATATAGCAGGATGTATATTGGTTTTGAGGACAACTCAATGGACAGTGTAGGGAGAAAAGTTCCTGGCTCCTTGAATGCCGTTCCTGGAGACACTGCGATCAATGTGGGAGATATGTCAAGATGTGTGTTGGTTTTGAGGACGGCTCTCTGGAGAGTCTTAGCAAAGAGGTCACAGGGATAATCAGAGCAATTCTCAGAGACACTGAGAACAAGCTCGACAATTCCCTCCTGGCACTTTCCCTGTAGGAGATACCGCAAGACGTTTCTGTAGATTGGGCACAGCGCTCTGCAGGGTGTTAGCAGAGACTTTCCCGGGACAGTGAAACCCTATGTCAGAGACACTGAGAAGAAGCCCCAATGTTCCCTCCAGGCACTTTCAGTGTGGGTGCCTTCTCCACGTGGTTCCTGGTTTCCCTGCAGCGCTGAAGAGAATGTTAGCAAAGAGGTAACCGGCACAGCGAAAACAGTACTCAAAGACAGGGAGAGCAAGCTCTCTCTTGGCACTTTGGATGTGGGACATACAGCGAGATGTTTGCTGCTTTTGCGTTTGGCTGTTGGGAGATTTACAGCACAAAGATATCTAGTTGATTTGAAGCAGTTCCGAGAAAGTCTAAACATAATCGCCACTTCTCCCTCCTGGCACTTTCCATGTGGGAGATATAGCAGGATGTATATTGGTTTTGAGGACAACTCAATGGACAGTGTAGGGAGAAAAGTTCCTGGCTCCTTGAATGCCGTTCCTGGAGACACTGCGATCAATGTGGGAGATATGTCAAGATGTGTGTTGGTTTTGAGGACGGCTCTCTGGAGAGTCTTAGCAAAGAGGTCACAGGGATAATCAGAGCAATTCTCAGAGACACTGAGAACAAGATGGACAGTTCCCTCCTGGCACTTTCCCTGTAGGAGATACCGCAAGACGTTTCTGTAGATTGGGCACAGCGCTCTGCAGGGTGTTAGCAGAGACTTTCCCGGGACAGTGAAACCCTATGTCAGAGACACTGAGAAGAAGCCCCAATGTTCCCTCCAGGCACTTTCAGTGTGGGTGCCTTCTCCACGTGGTTCCTGGTTTCCCTGCAGCGCTGAAGAGAATGTTAGCAAAGAGGTAACCGGGACAGCGAAAACAGTACTCAAAGACAGGGAGAGCAAGCTCTCTCTTGGCACTTTGGATGTGGGACATACAGCGAGATGTTTGCTGCTTTTGCGTTTGGCTGTTGGGAGATTTACAGCACAAAGATATCTAGTTGATTTGAAGCAGTTCCGAGAAAGTCTAAACATAATCGCCACTTCTCCCTCCTGGCACTTTCCATGTGGGAGATATAGCAGGATGTATATTGGTTTTGAGGACAACTCAATGGACAGTGTAGGGAGAAAAGTTCCTGGCTCCTTGAATGCCGTTCCTGGAGACACTGCGATCAATGTGGGAGATATGTCAAGATGTGTGTTGGTTTTGAGGACGGCTCTCTGGAGAGTCTTAGCAAAGAGGTCACAGGGATAATCAGAGCAATTCTCAGAGACACTGAGAACAAGATGGACAGTTCCCTCCTGGCACTTTCCCTGTAGGAGATACCGCAAGACGTTTCTGTAGATTGGGCACAGCGCTCTGCAGGGTGTTAGCAGAGACTTTCCCGGGACAGTGAAACCCTATGTCAGAGACACTGAGAAGAAGCCCCAATGTTCCCTCCAGGCACTTTCAGTGTGGGTGCCTTCTCCACGTGGTTCCTGGTTTCCCTGCAGCGCTGAAGAGAATGTTAGCAAAGAGGTAACCGGCACAGCGAAAACAGTACTCAAAGACAGGGAGAGCAAGCTCTCTCTTGGCACTTTGGATGTGGGACATACAGCGAGATGTTTGCTGCTTTTGCGTTTGGCTGTTGGGAGATTTACAGCACAAAGATATCTAGTTGATTTGAAGCAGTTCCGAGAAAGTCTAAACATAATCGCCACTTCTCCCTCCTGGCACTTTCCATGTGGGAGATATAGCAGGATGTATATTGGTTTTGAGGACAACTCAATGGACAGTGTAGGGAGAAAAGTTCCTGGCTCCTTGAATGCCGTTCCTGGAGACACTGCGATCAATGTGGGAGATATGTCAAGATGTGTGTTGGTTTTGAGGACGGCTCTCTGGAGAGTCTTAGCAAAGAGGTCACAGGGATAATCAGAGCAATTCTCAGAGACACTGAGAACAAGATGGACAGTTCCCTCCTGGCACTTTCCCTGTAGGAGATACCGCAAGACGTTTCTGTAGATTGGGCACAGCGCTCTGCAGGATGTTAGCAGAGACTTTCCCGGGACAGTGAAACCCTATGTCAGAGACACTGAGAAGAAGCCCCAATGTTCCCTCCAGGCACTTTCAGTGTGGGTGCCTTCTCCACGTGGTTCCTGGTTTCCCTGCAGCGCTGAAGAGAATGTTAGCAAAGAGGTAACCGGCACAGCGAAAACAGTACTCAAAGACAGGGAGAGCAAGCTCTCTCTTGGCACTTTGGATGTGGGACATACAGCGAGATGTTTGCTGCTTTTGCGTTTGGCTGTTGGGAGATTTACAGCACAAAGATATCTAGTTGATTTGAAGCAGTTCCGAGAAAGTCTAAACATAATCGCCACTTCTCCCTCCTGGCACTTTCCATGTGGGAGATATAGCAGGATGTATATTGGTTTTGAGGACAACTCAATGGACAGTGTAGGGAGAAAAGTTCCTGGCTCCTTGAATGCCGTTCCTGGAGACACTGCGATCAATGAGGGAGATATGTCAAGATGTGTGTTGGTTTTGAGGACGGCTCTCTGGAGAGTCTTAGCAAAGAGGTCACAGGGATAATCAGAGCAATTCTCAGAGACACTGAGAACAAGCTCGACAATTCCCTCCTGGCACTTTCCCTGTAGGAGATACCGCAAGACGTTTCTGTAGATTGGGCACAGCGCTCTGCAGGGTGTTAGCAGAGACTTTCCCGGGACAGTGAAACCCTATGTCAGAGACACTGAGAAGAAGCCCCAATGTTCCCTCCAGGCACTTTCAGTGTGGGTGCCTTCTCCACGTGGTTCCTGGTTTCCCTGCAGCGCTGAAGAGAATGTTAGCAAAGAGGTAACCGGCACAGCGAAAACAGTACTCAAAGAGAGGGAGAGCAAGCTCTCTCTTGGCACTTTGGATGTGGGACATACAGCGAGATGTTTGCTGCTTTTGCGTTTGGCTGTTGGGAGATTTACAGCACAAAGATATCTAGTTGATTTGAAGCAGTTCCGAGAAAGTCTAAACATAATCGCCACTTCTCCCTCCTGGCACTTTCCATGTGGGAGATATAGCAGGATGTATATTGGTTTTGAGGACAACTCAATGGACAGTGTAGGGAGAAAAGTTCCTGGCTCCTTGAATGCCGTTCCTGGAGACACTGCGATCAATGTGGGAGATATGTCAAGATGTGTGTTGGTTTTGAGGACGGCTCTCTGGAGAGTCTTAGCAAAGAGGTCACAGGGATAATCAGAGCAATTCTCAGAGACACTGAGAACAAGCTCGACAATTCCCTCCTGGCACTTTCCCTGTAGGAGATACCGCAAGACGTTTCTGTAGATTGGGCACAGCGCTCTGCAGGGTGTTAGCAGAGACTTTCCCGGGACAGTGAAACCCTATGTCAGAGACACTGAGAAGAAGCCCCAATGTTCCCTCCAGGCACTTTCAGTGTGGGTGCCTTCTCCACGTGGTTCCTGGTTTCCCTGCAGCGCTGAAGAGAATGTTAGCAAAGAGGTAACCGGCACAGCGAAAACAGTACTCAAAGACAGGGAGAGCAAGCTCTCTCTTGGCACTTTGGATGTGGGACATACAGCGAGATGTTTGCTGCTTTTGCGTTTGGCTGTTGGGAGATTTACAGCACAAAGATATCTAGTTGATTTGAAGCAGTTCCGAGAAAGTCTAAACATAATCGCCACTTCTCCCTCCTGGCACTTTCCATGTGGGAGATATAGCAGGATGTATATTGGTTTTGAGGACAACTCAATGGACAGTGTAGGGAGAAAAGTTCCTGGCTCCTTGAATGCCGTTCCTGGAGACACTGCGATCAATGAGGGAGATATGTCAAGATGTGTGTTGGTTTTGAGGACGGCTCTCTGGAGAGTCTTAGCAAAGAGGTCACAGGGATAATCAGAGCAATTCTCAGAGACACTGAGAACAAGATGGACAGTTCCCTCCTGGCACTTTCCCTGTAGGAGATACCGCAAGACGTTTCTGTAGATTGGGCACAGCGCTCTGCAGGGTGTTAGCAGAGACTTTCCCGGGACAGTGAAACCCTATGTCAGAGACACTGAGAAGAAGCCCCAATGTTCCCTCCAGGCACTTTCAGTGTGGGTGCCTTCTCCACGTGGTTCCTGGTTTCCCTGCAGCGCTGAAGAGAATGTTAGCAAAGAGGTAACCGGCACAGCGAAAACAGTACTCAAAGACAGGGAGAGCAAGCTCTCTCTTGGCACTTTGGATGTGGGACATACAGCGAGATGTTTGCTGCTTTTGCGTTTGGCTGTTGGGAGATTTACAGCACAAAGATATCTAGTTGATTTGAAGCAGTTCCGAGAAAGTCTAAACATAATCGCCACTTCTCCCTCCTGGCACTTTCCATGTGGGAGATATAGCAGGATGTATATTGGTTTTGAGGACAACTCAATGGACAGTGTAGGGAGAAAAGTTCCTGGCTCCTTGAATGCCGTTCCTGGAGACACTGCGATCAATGAGGGAGATATGTCAAGATGTGTGTTGGTTTTGAGGACGGCTCTCTGGAGAGTCTTAGCAAAGAGGTCACAGGGATAATCAGAGCAATTCTCAGAGACACTGAGAACAAGCTCGACAATTCCCTCCTGGCACTTTCCCTGTAGGAGATACCGCAAGACGTTTCTGTAGATTGGGCACAGCGCTCTGCAGGGTGTTAGCAGAGACTTTCCCGGGACAGTGAAACCCTATGTCAGAGACACTGAGAAGAAGCCCCAATGTTCCCTCCAGGCACTTTCAGTGTGGGTGCCTTCTCCACGTGGTTCCTGGTTTCCCTGCAGCGCTGAAGAGAATGTTAGCAAAGAGGTAACCGGCACAGCGAAAACAGTACTCAAAGACAGGGAGAGCAAGCTCTCTCTTGGCACTTTGGATGTGGGACATACAGCGAGATGTTTGCTGCTTTTGCGTTTGGCTGTTGGGAGATTTACAGCACAAAGATATCTAGTTGATTTGAAGCAGTTCCGAGAAAGTCTAAACATAATCGCCACTTCTCCCTCCTGGCACTTTCCATGTGGGAGATATAGCAGGATGTATATTGGTTTTGAGGACAACTCAATGGACAGTGTAGGGAGAAAAGTTCCTGGCTCCTTGAATGCCGTTCCTGGAGACACTGCGATCAATGTGGGAGATATGTCAAGATGTGTGTTGGTTTTGAGGACGGCTCTCTGGAGAGTCTTAGCAAAGAGGTCACAGGGATAATCAGAGCAATTCTCAGAGACACTGAGAACAAGATGGACAGTTCCCTCCTGGCACTTTCCCTGTAGGAGATACCGCAAGACGTTTCTGTAGATTGGGCACAGCGCTCTGCAGGGTGTTAGCAGAGACTTTCCCGGGACAGTGAAACCCTATGTCAGAGACACTGAGAAGAAGCCCCAATGTTCCCTCCAGGCACTTTCAGTGTGGGTGCCTTCTCCACGTGGTTCCTGGTTTCCCTGCAGCGCTGAAGAGAATGTTAGCAAAGAGGTAACCGGCACAGCGAAAACAGTACTCAAAGACAGGGAGAGCAAGCTCTCTCTTGGCACTTTGGATGTGGGACATACAGCGAGATGTTTGCTGCTTTTGCGTTTGGCTGTTGGGAGATTTACAGCACAAAGATATCTAGTTGATTTGAAGCAGTTCCGAGAAAGTCTAAACATAATCGCCACTTCTCCCTCCTGGCACTTTCCATGTGGGAGATATAGCAGGATGTATATTGGTTTTGAGGACAACTCAATGGACAGTGTAGGGAGAAAAGTTCCTGGCTCCTTGAATGCCGTTCCTGGAGACACTGCGATCAATGTGGGAGATATGTCAAGATGTGTGTTGGTTTTGAGGACGGCTCTCTGGAGAGTCTTAGCAAAGAGGTCACAGGGATAATCAGAGCAATTCTCAGAGACACTGAGAACAAGCTCGACAATTCCCTCCTGGCACTTTCCCTGTAGGAGATACCGCAAGACGTTTCTGTAGATTGGGCACAGCGCTCTGCAGGGTGTTAGCAGAGACTTTCCCGGGACAGTGAAACCCTATGTCAGAGACACTGAGAAGAAGCCCCAATGTTCCCTCCAGGCACTTTCAGTGTGGGTGCCTTCTCCACGTGGTTCCTGGTTTCCCTGCAGCGCTGAAGAGAATGTTAGCAAAGAGGTAACCGGCACAGCGAAAACAGTACTCAAAGACAGGGAGAGCAAGCTCTCTCTTGGCACTTTGGATGTGGGACATACAGCGAGATGTTTGCTGCTTTTGCGTTTGGCTGTTGGGAGATTTACAGCACAAAGATATCTAGTTGATTTGAAGCAGTTCCGAGAAAGTCTAAACATAATCGCCACTTCTCCCTCCTGGCACTTTCCATGTGGGAGATATAGCAGGATGTATATTGGTTTTGAGGACAACTCAATGGACAGTGTAGGGAGAAAAGTTCCTGGCTCCTTGAATGCCGTTCCTGGAGACACTGCGATCAATGTGGGAGATATGTCAAGATGTGTGTTTGTTTTGAGGACGGCTCTCTGGAGAGTCTTAGCAAAGAGGTCACAGGGATAATCAGAGCAATTCTCAGAGACACTGAGAACAAGATGGACAGTTCCCTCCTGGCACTTTCCCTGTAGGAGATACCGCAAGAAGTTTCTGTAGATTGGGCACAGCGCTCTGCAGGGTGTTAGCAGAGACTTTCCCGGGACAGTGAAACCCTATGTCAGAGACACTGAGAAGAAGCCCCAATGTTCCCTCCAGGCACTTTCAGTGTGGGTGCCTTCTCCACGTGGTTCCTGGTTTCCCTGCAGCGCTGAAGAGAATGTTAGCAAAGAGGTAACCGGCACAGCGAAAACAGTACTCAAAGACAGGGAGAGCAAGCTCTCTCTTGGCACTTTGGATGTGGGACATACAGCGAGATGTTTGCTGCTTTTGCGTTTGGCTGTTGGGAGATTTACAGCACAAAGATATCTAGTTGATTTGAAGCAGTTCCGAGAAAGTCTAAACATAATCGCCACTTCTCCCTCCTGGCACTTTCCATGTGGGAGATATAGCAGGATGTATATTGGTTTTGAGGACAACTCAATGGACAGTGTAGGGAGAAAAGTTCCTGGCTCCTTGAATGCCGTTCCTGGAGACACTGCGATCAATGAGGGAGATATGTCAAGATGTGTGTTGGTTTTGAGGACGGCTCTCTGGAGAGTCTTAGCAAAGAGGTCACAGGGATAATCAGAGCAATTCTCAGAGACACTGAGAACAAGCTCGACAATTCCCTCCTGGCACTTTCCCTGTAGGAGATACCGCAAGACGTTTCTGTAGATTGGGCACAGCGCTCTGCAGGGTGTTAGCAGAGACTTTCCCGGGACAGTGAAACCCTATGTCAGAGACACTGAGAAGAAGCCCCAATGTTCCCTCCAGGCACTTTCAGTGTGGGTGCCTTCTCCACGTGGTTCCTGGTTTCCCTGCAGCGCTGAAGAGAATGTTAGCAAAGAGGTAACCGGGACAGCGAAAACAGTACTCAAAGACAGGGAGAGCAAGCTCTCTCTTGGCACTTTGGATGTGGGACATACAGCGAGATGTTTGCTGCTTTTGCGTTTGGCTGTTGGGAGATTTACAGCACAAAGATATCTAGTTGATTTGAAGCAGTTCCGAGAAAGTCTAAACATAATCGCCACTTCTCCCTCCTGGCACTTTCCATGTGGGAGATATAGCAGGATGTATCTTGGTTTTGAGGACAACTCAATGGACAGTGTAGGGAGAAAAGTTCCTGGCTCCTTGAATGCCGTTCCTGGAGACACTGCGATCAATGTGGGAGATATGTCAAGATGTGTGTTGGTTTTGAGGACGGCTCTCTGGAGAGTCTTAGCAAAGAGGTCACAGGGATAATCAGAGCAATTCTCAGAGACACTGAGAACAAGATGGACAGTTCCCTCCTGGCACTTTCCCTGTAGGAGATACCGCAAGACGTTTCTGTAGATTGGGCACAGCGCTCTGCAGGGTGTTAGCAGAGACTTTCCCGGGACAGTGAAACCCTATGTCAGAGACACTGAGAAGAAGCCCCAATGTTCCCTCCAGGCACTTTCAGTGTGGGTGCCTTCTCCACGTGGTTCCTGGTTTCCCTGCAGCGCTGAAGAGAATGTTAGCAAAGAGGTAACCGGCACAGCGAAAACAGTACTCAAAGACAGGGAGAGCAAGCTCTCTCTTGGCACTTTGGATGTGGGACATACAGCGAGATGTTTGCTGCTTTTGCGTTTGGCTGTTGGGAGATTTACAGCACAAAGATATCTAGTTGATTTGAAGCAGTTCCGAGAAAGTCTAAACATAATCGCCACTTCTCCCTCCTGGCACTTTCCATGTGGGAGATATAGCAGGATGTATATTGGTTTTGAGGACAACTCAATGGACAGTGTAGGGAGAAAAGTTCCTGGCTCCTTGAATGCCGTTCCTGGAGACACTGCGATCAATGTGGGAGATATGTCAAGATGTGTGTTGGTTTTGAGGACGGCTCTCTGGAGAGTCTTAGCAAAGAGGTCACAGGGATAATCAGAGCAATTCTCAGAGACACTGAGAACAAGATGGACAGTTCCCTCCTGGCACTTTCCCTGTAGGAGATACCGCAAGACGTTTCTGTAGATTGGGCACAGCGCTCTGCAGGGTGTTAGCAGAGACTTTCCCGGGACAGTGAAACCCTATGTCAGAGACACTGAGAAGAAGCCCCAATGTTCCCTCCAGGCACTTTCAGTGTGGGTGCCTTCTCCACGTGGTTCCTGGTTTCCCTGCAGCGCTGAAGAGAATGTTAGCAAAGAGGTAACCGGCACAGCGAAAACAGTACTCAAAGACAGGGAGAGCAAGCTCTCTCTTGGCACTTTGGATGTGGGACATACAGCGAGATGTTTGCTGCTTTTGCGTTTGGCTGTTGGGAGATTTACAGCACAAAGATATCTAGTTGATTTGAAGCAGTTCCGAGAAAGTCTAAACATAATCGCCACTTCTCCCTCCTGGCACTTTCCATGTGGGAGATATAGCAGGATGTATATTGGTTTTGAGGACAACTCAATGGACAGTGTAGGGAGAAAAGTTCCTGGCTCCTTGAATGCCGTTCCTGGAGACACTGCGATCAATGTGGGAGATATGTCAAGATGTGTGTTGGTTTTGAGGACGGCTCTCTGGAGAGTCTTAGCAAAGAGGTCACAGGGATAATCAGAGCAATTCTCAGAGACACTGAGAACAAGCTCGACAGTTCCCTCCTGGCACTTTCCCTGTAGGAGATACCGCAAGACGTTTCTGTAGATTGGGCACAGCGCTCTGCAGGGTGTTAGCAGAGACTTTCCCGGGACAGTGAAACCCTATGTCAGAGACACTGAGAAGAAGCCCCAATGTTCCCTCCAGGCACTTTCAGTGTGGGTGCCTTCTCCACGTGGTTCCTGGTTTCCCTGCAGCGCTGAAGAGAATGTTAGCAAAGAGGTAACCGGCACAGCGAAAACAGTACTCAAAGACAGGGAGAGCAAGCTCTCTCTTGGCACTTTGGATGTGGGACATACAGCGAGATGTTTGCTGCTTTTGCGTTTGGCTGTTGGGAGATTTACAGCACAAAGATATCTAGTTGATTTGAAGCAGTTCCGAGAAAGTCTAAACATAATCGCCACTTCTCCCTCCTGGCACTTTCCATGTGGGAGATATAGCAGGATGTATATTGGTTTTGAGGACAACTCAATGGACAGTGTAGGGAGAAAAGTTCCTGGCTCCTTGAATGCCGTTCCTGGAGACACTGCGATCAATGTAGGAGATATGTCAAGATGTGTGTTGGTTTTGAGGACGGCTCTCTGGAGAGTCTTAGCAAAGAGGTCACAGGGATAATCAGAGCAATTCTCAGAGACACTGAGAACAAGATGGACAGTTCCCTCCTGGCACTTTCCCTGTAGGAGATACCGCAAGACGTTTCTGTAGACTGGGCACAGCGCTCTGCAGGGTGTTAGCAGAGACTTTCCCGGGACAGTGAAACCCTATGTCAGAGACACTGAGAAGAAGCCCCAATGTTCCCTCCAGGCACTTTCAGTGTGGGTGCCTTCTCCACGTGGTTCCTGGTTTCCCTGCAGCGCTGAAGAGAATGTTAGCAAAGAGGTAACCGGGACAGCGAAAACAGTACTCAAAGACAGGGAGAGCAAGCTCTCTCTTGGCACTTTGGATGTGGGACATACAGCGAGATGTTTGCTGCTTTTGCGTTTGGCTGTTGGGAGATTTACAGCACAAAGATATCTAGTTGATTTGAAGCAGTTCCGAGAAAGTCTAAACATAATCGCCACTTCTCCCTCCTGGCACTTTCCATGTGGGAGATATAGCAGGATGTATATTGGTTTTGAGGACAACTCAATGGACAGTGTAGGGAGAAAAGTTCCTGGCTCCTTGAATGCCGTTCCTGGAGACACTGCGATCAATGAGGGAGATATGTCAAGATGTGTGTTGGTTTTGAGGACGGCTCTCTGGAGAGTCTTAGCAAAGAGGTCACAGGGATAATCAGAGCAATTCTCAGAGACACTGAGAACAAGCTCGACAATTCCCTCCTGGCACTTTCCCTGTAGGAGATACCGCAAGACGTTTCTGTAGATTGGGCACAGCGCTCTGCAGGGTGTTAGCAGAGACTTTCCCGGGACAGTGAAACCCTATGTCAGAGACACTGAGAAGAAGCCCCAATGTTCCCTCCAGGCACTTTCAGTGTGGGTGCCTTCTCCACGTGGTTCCTGGTTTCCCTGCAGCGCTGAAGAGAATGTTAGCAAAGAGGTAACCGGCACAGCGAAAACAGTACTCAAAGACAGGGAGAGCAAGCTCTCTCTTGGCACTTTGGATGTGGGACATACAGCGAGATGTTTGCTGCTTTTGCGTTTGGCTGTTGGGAGATTTACAGCACAAAGATATCTAGTTGATTTGAAGCAGTTCCGAGAAAGTCTAAACATAATCGCCACTTCTCCCTCCTGGCACTTTCCATGTGGGAGATATAGCAGGATGTATATTGGTTTTGAGGACAACTCAATGGACAGTGTAGGGAGAAAAGTTCCTGGCTCCTTGAATGCCGTTCCTGGAGACACTGCGATCAATGTGGGAGATATGTCAAGATGTGTGTTGGTTTTGAGGACGGCTCTCTGGAGAGTCTTAGCAAAGAGGTCACAGGGATAATCAGAGCAATTCTCAGAGACACTGAGAACAAGATGGACAGTTCCCTCCTGGCACTTTCCCTGTAGGAGATACCGCAAGACGTTTCTGTAGATTGGGCACAGCGCTCTGCAGGGTGTTAGCAGAGACTTTCCCGGGACAGTGAAACCCTATGTCAGAGACACTGAGAAGAAGCCCCAATGTTCCCTCCAGGCACTTTCAGTGTGGGTGCCTTCTCCACGTGGTTCCTGGTTTCCCTGCAGCGCTGAAGAGAATGTTAGCAAAGAGGTAACCGGCACAGCGAAAACAGTACTCAAAGACAGGGAGAGCAAGCTCTCTCTTGGCACTTTGGATGTGGGACATACAGCGAGATGTTTGCTGCTTTTGCGTTTGGCTGTTGGGAGATTTACAGCACAAAGATATCTAGTTGATTTGAAGCAGTTCCGAGAAAGTCTAAACATAATCGCCACTTCTCCCTCCTGGCACTTTCCATGTGGGAGATATAGCAGGATGTATATTGGTTTTGAGGACAACTCAATGGACAGTGTAGGGAGAAAAGTTCCTGGCTCCTTGAATGCCGTTCCTGGAGACACTGCGATCAATGTGGGAGATATGTCAAGATGTGTGTTGGTTTTGAGGACGGCTCTCTGGAGAGTCTTAGCAAAGAGGTCACAGGGATAATCAGAGCAATTCTCAGAGACACTGAGAACAAGCTCGACAATTCCCTCCTGGCACTTTCCCTGTAGGAGATACCGCAAGACGTTTCTGTAGATTGGGCACAGCGCTCTGCAGGGTGTTAGCAGAGACTTTCCCGGGACAGTGAAACCCTATGTCAGAGACACTGAGAAGAAGCCCCAATGTTCCCTCCAGGCACTTTCAGTGTGGGTGCCTTCTCCACGTGGTTCCTGGTTTCCCTGCAGCGCTGAAGAGAATGTTAGCAAAGAGGTAACCGGCACAGCGAAAACAGTACTCAAAGAGAGGGAGAGCAAGCTCTCTCTTGGCACTTTGGATGTGGGACATACAGCGAGATGTTTGCTGCTTTTGCGTTTGGCTGTTGGGAGATTTACAGCACAAAGATATCTAGTTGATTTGAAGCAGTTCCGAGAAAGTCTAAACATAATCGCCACTTCTCCCTCCTGGCACTTTCCATGTGGGAGATATAGCAGGATGTATATTGGTTTTGAGGACAACTCAATGGACAGTGTAGGGAGAAAAGTTCCTGGCTCCTTGAATGCCGTTCCTGGAGACACTGCGATCAATGAGGGAGATATGTCAAGATGTGTGTTGGTTTTGAGGACGGCTCTCTGGAGAGTCTTAGCAAAGAGGTCACAGGGATAATCAGAGCAATTCTCAGAGACACTGAGAACAAGCTCGACAATTCCCTCCTGGCACTTTCCCTGTAGGAGATACCGCAAGACGTTTCTGTAGATTGGGCACAGCGCTCTGCAGGGTGTTAGCAGAGACTTTCCCGGGACAGTGAAACCCTATGTCAGAGACACTGAGAAGAAGCCCCAATGTTCCCTCCAGGCACTTTCAGTGTGGGTGCCTTCTCCACGTGGTTCCTGGTTTCCCTGCAGCGCTGAAGAGAATGTTAGCAAAGAGGTAACCGGCACAGCGAAAACAGTACTCAAAGAGAGGGAGAGCAAGCTCTCTCTTGGCACTTTGGATGTGGGACATACAGCGAGATGTTTGCTGCTTTTGCGTTTGGCTGTTGGGAGATTTACAGCACAAAGATATCTAGTTGATTTGAAGCAGTTCCGAGAAAGTCTAAACATAATCGCCACTTCTCCCTCCTGGCACTTTCCATGTGGGAGATATAGCAGGATGTATATTGGTTTTGAGGACAACTCAATGGACAGTGTAGGGAGAAAAGTTCCTGGCTCCTTGAATGCCGTTCCTGGAGACACTGCGATCAATGTGGGAGATATGTCAAGATGTGTGTTGGTTTTGAGGACGGCTCTCTGGAGAGTCTTAGCAAAGAGGTCACAGGGATAATCAGAGCAATTCTCAGAGACACTGAGAACAAGCTCGACAATTCCCTCCTGGCACTTTCCCTGTAGGAGATACCGCAAGACGTTTCTGTAGATTGGGCACAGCGCTCTGCAGGGTGTTAGCAGAGACTTTCCCGGGACAGTGAAACCCTATGTCAGAGACACTGAGAAGAAGCCCCAATGTTCCCTCCAGGCACTTTCAGTGTGGGTGCCTTCTCCACGTGGTTCCTGGTTTCCCTGCAGCGCTGAAGAGAATGTTAGCAAAGAGGTAACCGGCACAGCGAAAACAGTACTCAAAGACAGGGAGAGCAAGCTCTCTCTTGGCACTTTGGATGTGGGACATACAGCGAGATGTTTGCTGCTTTTGCGTTTGGCTGTTGGGAGATTTACAGCACAAAGATATCTAGTTGATTTGAAGCAGTTCCGAGAAAGTCTAAACATAATCGCCACTTCTCCCTCCTGGCACTTTCCATGTGGGAGATATAGCAGGATGTATATTGGTTTTGAGGACAACTCAATGGACAGTGTAGGGAGAAAAGTTCCTGGCTCCTTGAATGCCGTTCCTGGAGACACTGCGATCAATGTGGGAGATATGTCAAGATGTGTGTTGGTTTTGAGGACGGCTCTCTGGAGAGTCTTAGCAAAGAGGTCACAGGGATAATCAGAGCAATTCTCAGAGACACTGAGAACAAGCTCGACAATTCCCTCCTGGCACTTTCCCTGTAGGAGATACCGCAAGACGTTTCTGTAGATTGGGCACAGCGCTCTGCAGGGTGTTAGCAGAGACTTTCCCGGGACAGTGAAACCCTATGTCAGAGACACTGAGAAGAAGCCCCAATGTTCCCTCCAGGCACTTTCAGTGTGGGTGCCTTCTCCACGTGGTTCCTGGTTTCCCTGCAGCGCTGAAGAGAATGTTAGCAAAGAGGTAACCGGCACAGCGAAAACAGTACTCAAAGACAGGGAGAGCAAGCTCTCTCTTGGCACTTTGGATGTGGGACATACAGCGAGATGTTTGCTGCTTTTGCGTTTGGCTGTTGGGAGATTTACAGCACAAAGATATCTAGTTGATTTGAAGCAGTTCCGAGAAAGTCTAAACATAATCGCCACTTCTCCCTCCTGGCACTTTCCATGTGGGAGATATAGCAGGATGTATATTGGTTTTGAGGACAACTCAATGGACAGTGTAGGGAGAAAAGTTCCTGGCTCCTTGAATGCCGTTCCTGGAGACACTGCGATCAATGAGGGAGATATGTCAAGATGTGTGTTGGTTTTGAGGACGGCTCTCTGGAGAGTCTTAGCAAAGAGGTCACAGGGATAATCAGAGCAATTCTCAGAGACACTGAGAACAAGCTCGACAATTCCCTCCTGGCACTTTCCCTGTAGGAGATACCGCAAGACGTTTCTGTAGATTGGGCACAGCGCTCTGCAGGGTGTTAGCAGAGACTTTCCCGGGACAGTGAAACCCTATGTCAGAGACACTGAGAAGAAGCCCCAATGTTCCCTCCAGGCACTTTCAGTGTGGGTGCCTTCTCCACGTGGTTCCTGGTTTCCCTGCAGCGCTGAAGAGAATGTTAGCAAAGAGGTAACCGGCACAGCGAAAACAGTACTCAAAGACAGGGAGAGCAAGCTCTCTCTTGGCACTTTGGATGTGGGACATACAGCGAGATGTTTGCTGCTTTTGCGTTTGGCTGTTGGGAGATTTACAGCACAAAGATATCTAGTTGATTTGAAGCAGTTCCGAGAAAGTCTAAACATAATCGCCACTTCTCCCTCCTGGCACTTTCCATGTGGGAGATATAGCAGGATGTATATTGGTTTTGAGGACAACTCAATGGACAGTGTAGGGAGAAAAGTTCCTGGCTCCTTGAATGCCGTTCCTGGAGACACTGCGATCAATGTGGGAGATATGTCAAGATGTGTGTTGGTTTTGAGGACGGCTCTCTGGAGAGTCTTAGCAAAGAGGTCACAGGGATAATCAGAGCAATTCTCAGAGACACTGAGAACAAGATGGACAGTTCCCTCCTGGCACTTTCCCTGTAGGAGATACCGCAAGACGTTTCTGTAGATTGGGCACAGCGCTCTGCAGGGTGTTAGCAGAGACTTTCCCGGGACAGTGAAACCCTATGTCAGAGACACTGAGAAGAAGCCCCAATGTTCCCTCCAGGCACTTTCAGTGTGGGTGCCTTCTCCACGTGGTTCCTGGTTTCCCTGCAGCGCTGAAGAGAATGTTAGCAAAGAGGTAACCGGCACAGCGAAAACAGTACTCAAAGACAGGGAGAGCAAGCTCTCTCTTGGCACTTTGGATGTGGGACATACAGCGAGATGTTTGCTGCTTTTGCGTTTGGCTGTTGGGAGATTTACAGCACAAAGATATCTAGTTGATTTGAAGCAGTTCCGAGAAAGTCTAAACATAATCGCCACTTCTCCCTCCTGGCACTTTCCATGTGGGAGATATAGCAGGATGTATATTGGTTTTGAGGACAACTCAATGGACAGTGTAGGGAGAAAAGTTCCTGGCTCCTTGAATGCCGTTCCTGGAGACACTGCGATCAATGTGGGAGATATGTCAAGATGTGTGTTGGTTTTGAGGACGGCTCTCTGGAGAGTCTTAGCAAAGAGGTCACAGGGATAATCAGAGCAATTCTCAGAGACACTGAGAACAAGCTCGACAATTCCCTCCTGGCACTTTCCCTGTAGGAGATACCGCAAGACGTTTCTGTAGATTGGGCACAGCGCTCTGCAGGGTGTTAGCAGAGACTTTCCCGGGACAGTGAAACCCTATGTCAGAGACACTGAGAAGAAGCCCCAATGTTCCCTCCAGGCACTTTCAGTGTGGGTGCCTTCTCCACGTGGTTCCTGGTTTCCCTGCAGCGCTGAAGAGAATGTTAGCAAAGAGGTAACCGGCACAGCGAAAACAGTACTCAAAGAGAGGGAGAGCAAGCTCTCTCTTGGCACTTTGGATGTGGGACATACAGCGAGATGTTTGCTGCTTTTGCGTTTGGCTGTTGGGAGATTTACAGCACAAAGATATCTAGTTGATTTGAAGCAGTTCCGAGAAAGTCTAAACATAATCGCCACTTCTCCCTCCTGGCACTTTCCATGTGGGAGATATAGCAGGATGTATATTGGTTTTGAGGACAACTCAATGGACAGTGTAGGGAGAAAAGTTCCTGGCTCCTTGAATGCCGTTCCTGGAGACACTGCGATCAATGTGGGAGATATGTCAAGATGTGTGTTGGTTTTGAGGACGGCTCTCTGGAGAGTCTTAGCAAAGAGGTCACAGGGATAATCAGAGCAATTCTCAGAGACACTGAGAACAAGCTCGACAATTCCCTCCTGGCACTTTCCCTGTAGGAGATACCGCAAGACGTTTCTGTAGATTGGGCACAGCGCTCTGCAGGGTGTTAGCAGAGACTTTCCCGGGACAGTGAAACCCTATGTCAGAGACACTGAGAAGAAGCCCCAATGTTCCCTCCAGGCACTTTCAGTGTGGGTGCCTTCTCCACGTGGTTCCTGGTTTCCCTGCAGCGCTGAAGAGAATGTTAGCAAAGAGGTAACCGGCACAGCGAAAACAGTACTCAAAGACAGGGAGAGCAAGCTCTCTCTTGGCACTTTGGATGTGGGACATACAGCGAGATGTTTGCTGCTTTTGCGTTTGGCTGTTGGGAGATTTACAGCACAAAGATATCTAGTTGATTTGAAGCAGTTCCGAGAAAGTCTAAACATAATCGCCACTTCTCCCTCCTGGCACTTTCCATGTGGGAGATATAGCAGGATGTATATTGGTTTTGAGGACAACTCAATGGACAGTGTAGGGAGAAAAGTTCCTGGCTCCTTGAATGCCGTTCCTGGAGACACTGCGATCAATGAGGGAGATATGTCAAGATGTGTGTTGGTTTTGAGGACGGCTCTCTGGAGAGTCTTAGCAAAGAGGTCACAGGGATAATCAGAGCAATTCTCAGAGACACTGAGAACAAGCTCGACAATTCCCTCCTGGCACTTTCCCTGTAGGAGATACCGCAAGACGTTTCTGTAGATTGGGCACAGCGCTCTGCAGGGTGTTAGCAGAGACTTTCCCGGGACAGTGAAACCCTATGTCAGAGACACTGAGAAGAAGCCCCAATGTTCCCTCCAGGCACTTTCAGTGTGGGTGCCTTCTCCACGTGGTTCCTGGTTTCCCTGCAGCGCTGAAGAGAATGTTAGCAAAGAGGTAACCGGCACAGCGAAAACAGTACTCAAAGAGAGGGAGAGCAAGCTCTCTCTTGGCACTTTGGATGTGGGACATACAGCGAGATGTTTGCTGCTTTTGCGTTTGGCTGTTGGGAGATTTACAGCACAAAGATATCTAGTTGATTTGAAGCAGTTCCGAGAAAGTCTAAACATAATCGCCACTTCTCCCTCCTGGCACTTTCCATGTGGGAGATATAGCAGGATGTATATTGGTTTTGAGGACAACTCAATGGACAGTGTAGGGAGAAAAGTTCCTGGCTCCTTGAATGCCGTTCCTGGAGACACTGCGATCAATGTGGGAGATATGTCAAGATGTGTGTTGGTTTTGAGGACGGCTCTCTGGAGAGTCTTAGCAAAGAGGTCACAGGGATAATCAGAGCAATTCTCAGAGACACTGAGAACAAGCTCGACAATTCCCTCCTGGCACTTTCCCTGTAGGAGATACCGCAAGACGTTTCTGTAGATTGGGCACAGCGCTCTGCAGGGTGTTAGCAGAGACTTTCCCGGGACAGTGAAACCCTATGTCAGAGACACTGAGAAGAAGCCCCAATGTTCCCTCCAGGCACTTTCAGTGTGGGTGCCTTCTCCACGTGGTTCCTGGTTTCCCTGCAGCGCTGAAGAGAATGTTAGCAAAGAGGTAACCGGCACAGCGAAAACAGTACTCAAAGACAGGGAGAGCAAGCTCTCTCTTGGCACTTTGGATGTGGGACATACAGCGAGATGTTTGCTGCTTTTGCGTTTGGCTGTTGGGAGATTTACAGCACAAAGATATCTAGTTGATTTGAAGCAGTTCCGAGAAAGTCTAAACATAATCGCCACTTCTCCCTCCTGGCACTTTCCATGTGGGAGATATAGCAGGATGTATATTGGTTTTGAGGACAACTCAATGGACAGTGTAGGGAGAAAAGTTCCTGGCTCCTTGAATGCCGTTCCTGGAGACACTGCGATCAATGTGGGAGATATGTCAAGATGTGTGTTGGTTTTGAGGACGGCTCTCTGGAGAGTCTTAGCAAAGAGGTCACAGGGATAATCAGAGCAATTCTCAGAGACACTGAGAACAAGCTCGACAATTCCCTCCTGGCACTTTCCCTGTAGGAGATACCGCAAGACGTTTCTGTAGATTGGGCACAGCGCTCTGCAGGGTGTTAGCAGAGACTTTCCCGGGACAGTGAAACCCTATGTCAGAGACACTGAGAAGAAGCCCCAATGTTCCCTCCAGGCACTTTCAGTGTGGGTGCCTTCTCCACGTGGTTCCTGGTTTCCCTGCAGCGCTGAAGAGAATGTTAGCAAAGAGGTAACCGGCACAGCGAAAACAGTACTCAAAGACAGGGAGAGCAAGCTCTCTCTTGGCACTTTGGATGTGGGACATACAGCGAGATGTTTGCTGCTTTTGCGTTTGGCTGTTGGGAGATTTACAGCACAAAGATATCTAGTTGATTTGAAGCAGTTCCGAGAAAGTCTAAACATAATCGCCACTTCTCCCTCCTGGCACTTTCCATGTGGGAGATATAGCAGGATGTATATTGGTTTTGAGGACAACTCAATGGACAGTGTAGGGAGAAAAGTTCCTGGCTCCTTGAATGCCGTTCCTGGAGACACTGCGATCAATGTGGGAGATATGTCAAGATGTGTGTTTGTTTTGAGGACGGCTCTCTGGAGAGTCTTAGCAAAGAGGTCACAGGGATAATCAGAGCAATTCTCAGAGACACTGAGAACAAGATGGACAGTTCCCTCCTGGCACTTTCCCTGTAGGAGATACCGCAAGACGTTTCTGTAGATTGGGCACAGCGCTCTGCAGGGTGTTAGCAGAGACTTTCCCGGGACAGTGAAACCCTATGTCAGAGACACTGAGAAGAAGCCCCAATGTTCCCTCCAGGCACTTTCAGTGTGGGTGCCTTCTCCACGTGGTTCCTGGTTTCCCTGCAGCGCTGAAGAGAATGTTAGCAAAGAGGTAACCGGCACAGCGAAAACAGTACTCAAAGACAGGGAGAGCAAGCTCTCTCTTGGCACTTTGGATGTGGGACATACAGCGAGATGTTTGCTGCTTTTGCGTTTGGCTGTTGGGAGATTTACAGCACAAAGATATCTAGTTGATTTGAAGCAGTTCCGAGAAAGTCTAAACATAATCGCCACTTCTCCCTCCTGGCACTTTCCATGTGGGAGATATAGCAGGATGTATATTGGTTTTGAGGACAACTCAATGGACAGTGTAGGGAGAAAAGTTCCTGGCTCCTTGAATGCCGTTCCTGGAGACACTGCGATCAATGTGGGAGATATGTCAAGATGTGTGTTTGTTTTGAGGACGGCTCTCTGGAGAGTCTTAGCAAAGAGGTCACAGGGATAATCAGAGCAATTCTCAGAGACACTGAGAACAAGCTCGACAATTCCCTCCTGGCACTTTCCCTGTAGGAGATACCGCAAGACGTTTCTGTAGATTGGGCACAGCGCTCTGCAGGGTGTTAGCAGAGACTTTCCCGGGACAGTGAAACCCTATGTCAGAGACACTGAGAAGAAGCCCCAATGTTCCCTCCAGGCACTTTCAGTGTGGGTGCCTTCTCCACGTGGTTCCTGGTTTCCCTGCAGCGCTGAAGAGAATGTTAGCAAAGAGGTAACCGGCACAGCGAAAACAGTACTCAAAGACAGGGAGAGCAAGCTCTCTCTTGGCACTTTGGATGTGGGACATACAGCGAGATGTTTGCTGCTTTTGCGTTTGGCTGTTGGGAGATTTACAGCACAAAGATATCTAGTTGATTTGAAGCAGTTCCGAGAAAGTCTAAACATAATCGCCACTTCTCCCTCCTGGCACTTT
>NW_026961494.1:0-43886 GCF_963924245.1 Chroicocephalus ridibundus | reverse complement strand
TCTCCCAGTTCCCCCCTTCCCAGCTCCCCAGTTCCCTCCCAGTGCCCCCCAGTCCCTCCCAGTTCCCCCATTCCCAGCTCCCCAGTTCCCTCCCAGTCTCCCCAGTGCCCCCAGTCCCTCCCAGTCCCCCCATTCCCAGCTCCCCAGTTCCCTCCCAGTTCCCCCAGTCCCTCCCAGTTCCCCCATTCCCAGCTCCCCAGTGCCCCCCCAGTCTCCCCAGTCCCCCCAGTCCCTCCCAGTTCCCCCCTCCCCTGCTGCCCAGTGCCCCCCCACTCCTCCCAGTCCCTCCCAGTTCCCCCATCCCCGGCTCCCCAGTGCCCCCCCAGTCTCCCCAGTGCCCCCAGTCCCTCCCAGTCTGCGCAGTATCTCCCAGTTCCCCCATTCCCAGCTCCCCAGTTCCCTCCCAGTGCCCCAGTCCCTCCTAGTTCCCCCATTCCCAGCTCCCCAGTTCCCTCCCAGTCCCACCAGTCCCTCCCAGTTCCCCATCCCCGGCTGCCCAGTGCCCCCCCACTCCTCCCAGTCCCTCCAGTTCCCCCATCCCCACCTCCCCAGTGCCCCCCCAGACTCCCCAGTCCCTCCCAGTCTGCCCAGTATCTCCCAGTTCCCCCCATTCCCAGCTCCCAGTTCCCTCCAGCGCCCCAGTCCCTCCCAGTTCCCCCATCCCCGGCTCCCCAGTGCCCCCCCAGTCTCCCCAGTGCCCCCAGTCCCTCCAGTCCCCCCATTCCCAGCTCCCAGTTCCCTCCCAGTGCCCCCAGTCCCTCCCAGTCCCCCCATTCCCAGCTCCCCAGTTCCCCCCCAGTCCCCCCCAGTTCCCCCCTCCCCGGCTGCCCAGTGCCCCCCCACTCCTCCCAGTCCCTCCCAGTCCCTCCCAGTCCCCTCACCGTCCGCAGGAACTGGACGTCGTCCTCGCCGTCCCCCTCGGCCATGGCGGGGGGACACCGGTCACCCGTGGGAACGGCGGGCGGTCACCGGGGTCACGGGGGTCACCCGTGGGAACTGGGGGTCCCCGTGGGAACCGCTGGCCGGTGGGTCCCGGGGTGTCGCGCCCCCCCTCTTCCTCCTCCCCCCCCCTCCCCTCGTGGTCGCCGCTGCCGGGTGTCACCCCCCCGACCCCCCCCCCGTGGGTGCCACCGCCCGTGTGTGTCCCCTCGGTCGCGGGGGCTCCGTCGCCTCCCGGTGCCGCTGGCCCCGCCCCCGCCGCCACGTCACGGGGGAGGGGACACGGGGGGGGGGGGGGGTGACACCACGGGGGGGGGTGGGGGGTGACATTAAGGGGGGGGGTCACCAAGGAGGGGGGTGACAACAAGGTTGGGGGGGGGGGGGCAGCACCTGGGAGGAACTGGGGCGGGGGGGGGGGTGTACTGGGAGAGGCTGGGAGGAACTGGGGGTTACTGGGCTACACTGGGAGGGACTGGGGGGGGGGGGGGGCAATAGGCTACGCTGGGGGGGTCTCGGGCGGGGCGGGGCACTGGGAGGGGCTGGGATAGTCTGGGAGGAACTGGGGGGGGGGGTAATGGGCCGTAATGGGCCGCACTGGGAGGGAACTGGGAGGGACTGGGGGGGACTGGGGGGGAGAGGCCACTTGCACAAGCCCTGATGCCCTGCCCCCTCCCCTCCACTTATGGCCCCCCTCTAATTAACGCCCCCAATTAACCCCGCCCCCAATTAACCCCGCCCCATTTAACCCCGCCCCCAATTAACCCCGCCCCCAATTAACCCCGCCCCCCAATCCCTGACGCAGTTCCCCGCCCGCCCGCACGGGGGCGCTCGCCCCGCCCTCCCCTGCCCCCGCCCCCTCGTTCCGATTGGCCCCGGAGGCCGGGCAACGGCCCAATCAGAGCTCTCCTTTCATTATCGCCCCCCCCCCGCCTCCCCCTTCCCCGCCGACCAATGGGTGCCGCCCTTTCGATAGCGCCGGCGGCCAATCGGGGCGAGGGGGCGGGAGCCGGGAGGGGCGGGGCGGGAGCCGCGTGACCACGTGGGGGAGGCAGCGGCGGGGGGGGGATAATTAACGGGGTCTGGCCACGCCCCCCGTGAATAAATTAACATAAATTAGCAGATAATTAATAAAGGGAGGGGAGGAGGGCTGGGAACCCCAGCTTGGGGGGGGGGGGGGGGAAGGGACATGGGGGGAAGCGCCACCACCCAACACCCCACGGATGCCACCCAGCTCCCCGTGGCCACCCCCAGCTCTCCGTGGCCACCACCCCACAGATGCCACCCAAGGCCCCACGGATGCCACCCAGCTCCCCGTGGCCACCCCCCAGCTCCCCACAGATGCCACCCAGCTCTCTGTGGCCACCCCTCGGCTCTCCGTGGCCACCTCCCCACAGATGCCACCTAGGTCCCCGTGGCCACCCCCCAGCTCTCCGTGGCCACCCCCCCACAGACCCCCCCCAGCTCCCTGTGGCCACCCCCCAAGGCCCCACAGATGCCACCCAGCTCCCCGTGGCCACCCCCCGGCTCTCCGTGGCCACCTCCCCACAGATGCCACCCAAGGCCCCACAGATGCCACCCAGCTCTCCGTGGCCACCCCCCGGCTCTCCATGGCCACCTCCCCACAGATGCCACCCAGCTCTCCGTGGCCACCACACAGCTCTCCGTGGCCACCACCCCACAGATGCCACCCAGCTCCCTGTGGCCACCCCCCAGCTCTCCGTGGCCACCACCCCACAGACACCACCCAGCCCCCTGTGGCCACCCCCCAAGGCCCCACAGATGCCACCCGGCTCCCCATGGCCACCCCCCAGCTCTCCGTGGCCACCCCCCCACAGATGCCACCCAGCTCCCGTGGCCACTCCCCAGCTCTCTGTGGCCACCCCCCAAGGCCCCACAGATGCCACCCAGCTCCCCGTGGCCACCCCCCAGCTCTCCGTGGCCACCACCCCACAGATGCCACCCAGCTCCCCGTGGCCACCCCCCCACAGATGCCACCCAAGGCCCCACGGATGCCACCCAGCTCCCTGCAGCCACCCCCCAGCTCCCCACAGATGCCACCCAGCTCTCTGTGGCCACCCCCCGGCTCTCCGTGGCCACCTCCCCGCAGATGCCACCCAAGGCCCCACAGATGCCACCCAGCTCTCCGTGGCCACCTCCCCACAGATGCCACCCAGCTCTCCGTGGCCACCCCCCGGCTCTCCATAGCCACCTCCCCACAGATGCCACCCAGCTCTCCGTGGCCACCACACAGCTCTCCGTGGCCACCCCCCCACAGATGCCACCCAGCTCCCCGTGGCCACGCCCCAGCTCTCCGCGGCCACCACCCCACAGACACCACCCAGCCCCCTGTGGCCACCCCCAAGGCCCCACAGATGCCACCCAGCTCTCTGTGGCCACCCCCCAGCTCTCCGTGGCCACCACCCAGCTCCCTGTGGCCACCCCCCAAGGCCCCACAGATGCCACCCAGCTCCCCGTGGCCACCCCCCGGCTCTCCGTGGCCACCTCCCCACAGATGCCACCCAAGGCCCACAGATGCCACCCAGCTCTCCGTGGCCACCTCCCACAGATGCCACCCAGCTCTCCATGGCCACCTCCCCACAGATGCCACCCAGCTCTCCGTGGCCACCACACAGCTCTCCGTGGCCACCCCCCCACAGATGCCACCCAGCTCCCCGTGGCCACCCCCCAGCTCTCCGCGGCCACCACCCCACAGACACCACCCAGCCCCCTGTGGCCACCCCCCAAGGCCCCACAGATGCCACCCAGCTCTCTGTGGCCACTACCCAGCTCCCTGTGGCCACCCCCAAGGCCCCACAGATGCCACCCAGCTCCCGTAGCCACCCCCCCACAGATGCCACCCAGCTCTCTGTGGCCACCCCCGGCTCTCCGTGGCCACCTCCCCACAGATACCACCCAAGGCCCCACAGATGCCACCCAGCTCCACGTGGCCACCTCCCCACAGATGCCACCCAGCTCCCTGTGGCCACCCTCCAGCTCTCTGTGGCCACCTCCCCACAGATGCCACCCAAGGCCCCACGGATGCCACCCAGCTCCCCGTGGCCACCCCCCAGCTCCCCACAGATGCCACCCAGCTCCCCGTGGCCACCCCCCAGCTCTCCGTGGCCACCGCCCCCCCCCCCCCCCCCCCCCCCAGCACCCGCAGCTAGAAGAAGCCATCGCTTTATTGAAGGTGACGTCGGGGGGGACACCGGGGGGAGACGGGGGGGGACACCGGGGGAGACGGGGACACAGACACCCCACCCCCCCCCCAAAAGTGTGTGGGGGGGTCCCGTGTGTCGTCCCCCCCCCCCCAAAAAAAACCTCAAAATACGTCAAATCCCCCCCAAAAACCCGCCCCAAGCAGCGGGGTGGGGACGCGCCGACGAAGGGCGTCCCTCCGAGAAACGTCGCGTCGGCCCCCGCCCCAAAAAGGGGGGGGAAAATCCCCCCCTTTCCCCAAAAATAAAAGGGGGGGGAGGGGCTGGCCTACTGGGCTACTAGACGATCATCTCCAGTTGCCGGGCGTACTCGATGACCTGCTTGGCCAGCTCGGTGGAGGGGATGGTGGCGTCTTCCGCCTTCTGCTGGCGGCTGCTGAAGCCGTAGTAGTTGTTGGGCCCCAAAACCCACCCGCGCTGGGGAAAAACGGGGGCAAAACGGGCAAAAACAAGAAAAAATGAGGATTTTTGGTTTTTTTTGGGGGGGGAGGGGGGAGGGGGGGCTTCCCCGCAGGTTTTGGGGGTGTCATGGTGTCGTCGTGTCCCATCCCGTCCCTCCGCCCCCAATCAAGGTACCTTCTCGGTCACCCCGAGAAACCCCCCCCCCCCAGAAAAGCCTCAGAAACCCCCACGAAACGCCCCCCCCCACCCCAAGACGACCCTCCAAAACCCGCCCCCACCCCCAAAGACCCTCCAAACCAACCCCCCCCAATCCAAAGAACCCCCCCCAAACCGCCCCCCCAATCCAAAGAACCCCCCAAAACCCAAGACCCCCCCAAAGACCCTCCAAACCGACCCCCCCAATCCAAAGAACCCCCCCCACAAGACCCCCCCAAAACCCAAGAACCGCCCCCCAAGATGACCCTCCAAAACCCCCCCAAGACCCCTCCAAAACCCCCCCCGAGACCCTCCAAACCCCCCCAAAACCCAAGAACCCCCCCAAGACCCCTCCAAAACCCCCCCGAGACCCTCCAAACCCCCCAACCCAAAGAACCCCCCCAAGACCCCTCCAAAACCCCCTCAAGACCCTCCAAACCCCCCCAACCCAAAGACCCTCCCCAAGACCCCCCCAAAACCCAAGAACCCCCCCCAAAAGGCCCGAGAAGACCCTCCAACCCCCCCCGAGACCCCCCCAAACCCCAAGAACCCCCCCCAAGACCCGAGAAGACCCTCCAACCCCCCCGAGACCCTCCAAACCCCCCCCAACCCAAAGAACCCCCCCCAAGACCACCCCCAAAACCCAAGAACCCCCCCCAAGACCCCTCCAAACCCTCCCCGAGACCCTCTAAACCCCCCAACGCAAAGAACCCCCCCAAGACCCCCCCAAAACCCAAGAACCCCCCCAAGACCCCTCCAAAACCCCCCCAAAAGACCATCCAAGCCCCCCCAAACCCAAAGAACCCCCCCAAGACCCCCCCAAAACCCAAGAACCCCCTCCGAAACCCAAGAAGACCCTCCAAAACCCCCCCCAAGACCCAAGAAAACTCCACGAACCCCCCCCAAGACCCCCCCCAAACCCCAAAACAACCCCCCCAAACCTCAAGAAGACCCTCCAAAACCCCCCTGAGATGCCACAAAAGCCCCCCAGGACCTGCCAAAACCCCCCCGGGACCCCAGAAAACTCCACGAAACCCCTCCAAGACCCCCCCAACCCCCAAAAAACCCCCCCAAACCTCAAGATGACCCTCCAAAACCCCCCTGAGATGCCACAAAAGCCCCCCAGGACCTGCCAAAAACCCCCTGGGACCCCAGAAAACTCCACAAAATCCCCCCCAAGACCCCCCCAACCCCAAGAAACCCCCCCGAGACCCAAGAAGACCCTCCAAAACCCCCCTGAGATGCCATGAAAGCCCCCCAGGACCTGCCAAAACCCCCCCGGGACCCCAGAAAACTCCACGAAATCCCCCCCAAGACCCCCCCCAACCCCAAGAAAACCCCCCGAGACCCAAGAAGACCCTCCAAAACCCCCCTGAGATGCCACGAAAGCCCCCCAGGACCTGCCAAAACCCCCCCGAGACCCAAGAAAACTCCACAAAAGCCCCCCCAAGAACCCCCCCAACCCCAAGAAACCCCCCCAAGACCCAAGAAGACCCTCCAAAACCCCCCTGAGATGCCACGAAAGCCCCCCAGGACCTGCCAAAACCCCCCCGAGACCCAAGAAAACTCCACAAAAGCCCCCCCAAGACCCCCCCCAACCCCAAGAAACCCCCCGAGACCCAAGAAGACCCTCCAAAACCCCCCTGAGATGCCACGAAAGCCCCCCAGGACCTGCCAAAACCCCCCCGAGACCCGAGAAAACTCCACAAAAGCCCCCCCAAGACCCCCCCTGACCCAAACCCCCCCCTAAAGACCCCCCCCCCAAGGTACCTTCTTGGCGTAGTCCGTCATCTTCTTGGGGGTGGTGAAGAAGAGGACGCGGGTGGCCTCGGCGAAGAGGATCTTCTCGTAGGCTTTCTCGATGCAGCCGGCGATTTCATCCCTGGGGTTTTGGGGTGGGGGGGGACACGACATTGAGGTGGGGGGGTGACGCAGGGACATTTTGAGGGGGGGGGACGACACACACGCCACCTCACCGGATGGTGTCCAGCAGGATGTCGATGAAGAAGGTGTAACTCTCCGCCGGGATGTTGCCTTTGGCCAAGAAGACTTTGTTGTAGCTGCCCTCCATCAAATACTGCCGGGGAAAAAGGCCGGGGGGGGGGTCACACGTTGAATCCCCCCCCCCGCCTCAAAAAGCCCCCTAACACCCCCCGCACCCCCCCCCCCCCCCAGAGCAAAAAACCCCACGGCACCCCAACAAGAGCCAAGAAAAGCCCAAGAAACGCCCGCCAAGACCCACCAAAACCCCTCCGAGACCCAACAAAGCTCCACAACAACCCCCCCCCCAGACCCAAAAAAAACCCAAACAGCCCCCCCCCGTGACCCAAAAAAAAAAAAAACCCCAAAGGCCCCCCCAAGAGCCAAAAAAAACCCCAAAAGGCCCCCCCAAGAGCCAAAAAAAACCCCAAAAGGCCCCCCCGAGACCTCACGAAACTGCCCCGAGACGACCACCCAAGATGACCCCCCCAAGACCCAAGCAACCACCCCAAGAAACCCCCCCCCAACCCCCCCAACCCTAAAAACCCCTCCCAAGGCCCAAGATGACCCCCCAAAACCCACCAAGACCTCCCGAAAGCCCCCCAAGACCCACGAAAACCCCCCAAGACCCCCCCCAACCCCAAGGAACCCCCCCCAAGACCCAAGAAGACCCCCTGAAACCCCCCCAAGACTATCCCCAACCCCAAGGAACCCCCCCCAAGACCCCCAAAAAAACCCCCGAAACCCCCCCAAGACCCAAGAAGACCCCCTGAAACCCCCCAAGACCCCCCCCAACCCCAAGGAACCCCCCCAAGACCCCCAAAAAAACCCCCGAAACCCCCCCAAGACCCAAGAAGACGCCCCAAAACCCCCCCAAGACCCCCCAAACCCCAAGGAACCCCCTAAGACCCACCAAGACCTCCCGAAACCCCCCCAAGACCCAAGAAGACCCCCTGAAACCCCCCCAAGACCCCCCCCCAACCCCAAGGAACCCCCTGAAACACACCCAAGACACCCCCAACCCCAAGGAACCCCCCCCAAGACCACCAAGACCCCATGAAAGCTCCACCAAGACCTCCCGAAACCCCCCCCCCAAGGCCCAAGAAGACCCCCTGAAACACCCCAAAGACCCCCCCAAAAAACCCCAAACACCCCCCAAGCCCCCCCCAACCCCAAGGAACCCCCTGAAACACCCCCAAGACACCCCCAACCCCAAGGAACCCCCCTAAGACCCACCAAGACCTCATGAAAGCTCCACCAAGACCTCCCGAAACCCCCCCAAGACCCAAGACGACCCCCCGAAACCCCCCAAGACCCAAGAAGACCCCCCGAAACATCCCGAAGACCCCCAAAAAAACCCCCAAACACCCCCAAGCTCCCCCCCAACCCCAAGGAACCCCCCCAAGACCTCATGAAAGCTCCACCAAGACCCAAGAAAACGCCCTGAAAGCCCCCCAAGACCCCTCCCAACCCCAAGGAACCCCCCCCAAGACCACCAAGACCCCATGAAAGCTCCACCAAGACCTCCCGAAACCCCACCCAAGGCCCAAGAAGACCCCCCGAAACACCCCGAAGACCCCCAAAAAAAACCCCAAACACCCCCAAGCCCCCCCCAACCCCAAGGAACCCCCCCAAGACCACCCGAAATCCCCCCAAGGCCCAAGAAGACCCCCCGAAACACCCCGAAGTCCCCCAAAAAACCCCCCAAACACCCCCAAGCTCCCCCCCAACCCCAAGGAACCCCCCCAAGACCTCATGAAAGCTCAACCAAGACCCAAGAAAACGCCCTGAAAGCCCCCCAAGACCCCTCCCAACCCCAAGGAACCCCCCCCAAGACCACCAAGACCCCATGAAACTCCACCAAGACCTCCCGAAACCCCCCCCAAGGCCCAAGAAGACCCCCCGAAACACCTCGAAGACCCCCCAAAAGAACCCCAAGCCCCCCCCAACCCCAAGGAACCCCCCCCCAAGACCACCCGAAATCCCCCCAAGGCCCAAGAAGACCCCCTGAAACCCCCCCAAGACCATCCCCAACCCCAAGGAACCCCCCCAAGACCTCATGAAAGCTCCACCAAGACCCAAGAAAACGCCCTGAAAGCCCCCCAAGACCCCTCCCAAACCCCAAGGAACGCCCCCATCCCCCCCCCCCCCCAACCAAGACCCCCGAACCCCCCCCCCGCCCCCACCTGCTCGAGGGAGACGGGGTGTTTGATGTAGACGTTGCTCTGGATCTCCTTGGCCGGCAGGCGCTCCAGCTCCGTGTGGAACTCGGCCACCCGGTTCTGGGAGAGCAGGAAGAGCAGGTTCAACCCCAGCAGCTGGTGCTTGTAGGCCGATTCCGGCAGCTCCTCCCTGGCGGGGTGGGGTGGGGGGGGGTTAAAAAAGGGAGTTGGGGGGGGGGTTGGCTAGCAGAAGAGGCAGGTGGCTAGTAGCCCTCCCCCTCGCTCACTTGTAGTCGAAGTAGTAGCACTTGAGCTGGGCCATGTAGCGCTCGAAGGAGGGGATGTCCTTCTTCAGGATGCTCCACTGCGCCCCGATCTCCAGGATGTCCCCTGGCGAGGGAGGGTGGGGGGCGTAAAATTGAGGGGGGGGGGGGGGTCGTTGAGGTTGTCCCCCCCCCTCCCCGTCCTGTGTCATCGTGTCGTCCCCCTCCCCGCCATCCCGAGGTGACACTCACGGGCCAGGATGAGCTGCTGCTTGGTGAGTTTGGTGCCGGTGGTAGGCAGAAAGTTGAGCTCCAGCAGGGCCAGCTGTGGAGGGGGGGGGACACAGTGAGGGGGGGGGGACACACACAGTGAGGGGGGGACACACACACCCCCCCACACACCGTCAGACCCCCCCCGCCGCCGCCGCCTGACGAGCTTAATTAATATTTGCGGGCAGCTGCGGGAAGTGGGGTGCCCCCAGGGCGGTGGGGGGGGGACGACGGACCCTGACTCATACCCCCCCCCCCCGCGGTGTAATTAAAGCTTCCGGCTGACGAGGCGGCACACACCCCCCCCAGCCCCAGAGACACCCCCCCCTTCCATTTCCAGAGGGGTCCCCCCCCTCACTCCCAGCACACCCCCCCTCGCCCCCAGACCCCCCCCCCCCAGGCCTCTCCTCGCCCCCAGACTCCCCCCCCCCCAAGCCCACACGCCCCCCCCCCCCCCAAGGCCTCCCTTCATTCCTAGAGCCCCCCCCGAGGCCCCCTCTCGCCCCCAGACTACCCCCCCCGAGGCCTCCCCTCACTCCCAGACGCCCCCCCTGGGCCCCCCCTCGCCCCCAGCCCCCTCCCCCCCAGCCCCAGGGACCCCCCCCAAGTCCACACGCCCCCCCCCGCCCCCCCAAGGCCTCCCTTCATTCCTAGAGCCCCCCCCGAGGCCCCCTCTCGCCCCCAGACCCCCCCCCCCGAGGCCTCCCCCCACTCCCAGACACCCCCCCAGGCCCCCCCTCGCCCCCAGACTCCCCCCCCCCCCAGCCCCAGGGATCCCCCCCCAAGGCCTCCCCCAAGCCCACACACCCCCCCTCGCCCCCCCCAAGGCCTGCCTTCATTCCTAGAGCCCTCCCCGAGGCCCCCCCTCGCCCCCAGACCCCCCCCCCCGAGGCCTCCCCTCACTCACAGACACCCCCCCTGGGCCCCCCCTCGCCCCCAGACTCCCCCCCCCCAGCCCCAGGGACCCCCCCACCAAGTCCACACGCCCCCCCCGCCCCCCCAAGGCCTCCCTTCATTCCTAGAGCCCCCCCCGAGGCCCCCTCTCGCCCCCAGACCCCCCCCCCCCGCCGAGGCCTCCCCTCACTCCCAGACGCCCCCCCTGGGCCCCCCCTCGCCCCCAGCCCCCTCCCCCCCAGCCCCAGGGACCCCCCCCAAGGCCTCTCTCTCAATCCCACACACCCCCCCCCAAGGCCTCCCCTCACCCCGAGGCCTTCCCTCATCCCCGGCTCCCCCCCCACACGCTGTTTTCACCCCCCTCCCGCACCTTGAGGCGGCCCAAGGCCTCCCCGCACTTGCTGAGGTTGGGGCTCTTGCGGCTCCACTCGCCCTTGAGCTGCTCGTACATGCCGGCCGCCGCCTTCAGCCCCCCGGCCCCCTCCGCCCCGTTCACCACCAGCCCGGCCGCCGCCATCGCCGCCATGAATCGGCACCGCGACGCGCGCGCGCGACACCCCCCGCCGCCTTTTACGGCCGACGCACGGCCGCGCTTGACGGCCGGCCCCGTCTCTCCCTGGCAACGGCCGCCGGCAACGCCCCCTAGCAACGCCACGCCCCCCTAGCGACGCCCCAGCCAATGGCAGCGAGGGGGCGTGGCGAAGGGCGCGGGAGCCGGGGCGGCGCATGCGCAGAGGGCGCGGGACGCGCCGTATCGGGACCTATAGGGCAGCGCTTAGGGAGCTATAGGGCGATGTACGGACCTATAGCGCACCGTGTATTGCCCTATAGCACCGTATAGGGCACCCTATAGGGACCTATAGTGCGATATCTACGGCCCTAGAGCGCGCCGTGTGGCCCTAGAGCGCACTGTATGGCCCTATAGGGCAATGGGTGGCCCTATAGCGCGCTGTATGGCCCTATAGGGCAATGGGCGGACCTATAGCGCACCGTATATGGCCCTATAGCTCACAATACGGCCCTATAGCACACCCTCTGTGGCCCCACAGCACACTGTATAGCGCCGTAGGGCACCGTGGGGCCCTATAGCACAATGTATAGCCCCATAGCACACCCTATGTGGCCCCCCCAAGGATCTCTGACCCACAGGTTCTACGTCCCCATGGCTTCATGTCCCCTTGAAGCCCCCTGACCCACAGCTTCCACGTCCCCACGTCCTCCTGAAGCTCCCTGACCCACAGTTCCCACGTCCCCAAGGATCTCCGACCCATGGGCTCCTTCTCCCCATAGCTCCATGTCCCCTTGAAGCCCCCTGACCCACAGCTTCCACGTCCCCAAGGATCTCCGACCCATGGGCTCCTTCTCCCCATAGCTCCATGTCCCCTTGAAGCCCCCTGACCCACAGCTTCCACGTCCCCAAGGATCTCCAACCCACAGGCTCCTTCTCCCCATAGCTCCATGTCCCCTTGAAGCTCCCTGACCCACACGTTCCACGTCCCCATGTCCTCCTGAAGCTCCCTGACCCACAGCTCCCACATCCCCAGGGATCCCCGACCCACGGTCTCCTTCTCCCCATAGCTCCCCGACCCACGGCGTCCCTCTCCCTCCCCAAGCCCCCCAACCAGCCCTGACCCACCCCCCCAAGGTCCCCATGAACCCGGGGCAACTCCGCGACCCCACGGGACCCCCAACCCCTCTCCTCCCCGAGACCCCCAGAAGGGTGGCCGTGGGTCCGGCGAGGAAGAAGAGACGGGGGGCGGTGTTGGGGGGGGACACACAGAACAGAGAGGGGGGGGACACGGGGGGGGCCGATGCCGAAGCTGCTTTTTATTGGCCACGGTGGGACGGGGCGAGCGCGGAGCGGTCACGAGTACAGCACAGGCGACGACAATAATAACAATAATTAATTAATTACAAATAATAATAATAACAATAATAAAAAAATTAAACATCTCCCCACCCCCCCTCCCCCCCTCCCCGGGGAGGGGGAGGGGGCGCTCGGCGGCCCCCCCCCTCCCCAAGCGACAAAAATATATATATTTAAGAGAAAGAGGGAAAAAAAGAGAGGAAAAAGGACAAAGTCAACGCTGGCGAAGCTCGGGGACGGCGCGGGGGCAGGGGGGGGGGACGCCAGAGCCACCGGTGGGACCTGGGTGAGGGAAGGGGGGGGGGATGGGCACCTCCGAGGTGATGGAGATGCTCCAAGGACCCCCCCCCCCCCGGGGTGGTGGGGACGTAGAATGGGCACCTCCGGGGTGATGGAGATGCTTCACGGACCCCATGGGATGACGGCGATGGGGGAGAGACACCTCGAAGGTGATGGAGACACCACTGGAACCTTCTCCGGGTGGTGGAAACCGGGCAGGAACATCTCCCAAAGGACGGAGACGTTGGTGAACCCCCATGAGATGATGGGGATGGGGGGCAAACACCTCTAAGGTCAAGGAAACACCACAAGAACCTTCTCTGGGTGGTGGAAACTGGGCAGGAACATCTCCCGAAGGATTTAGACATTGGTGAACCCCCACGAGATGACGGGGATGGGGGGACAGACACCTCTGAGGTGATGGAGACACCACTGGAACCTTCCCTGGGTGGTGGAAACTGGGCAGGAACATCTCCAGAGGGATGGAGATGTTGGTGAACCCCCATGAGATGATGGGGATGGAGGGCAGACACCTCTAAGGTCAAGGAAACACCACTAGAACCTTCTCCAAGTGGTGAAAACTGGGCAGGAACATCTCCAAAAGGATGGAGACATTGGTGAACCCCCACGAGATGACGGGGATGGGGGGACAGACACCTCTGAGGTGATGGAGACACCACTGGAACCTTCCCTGGGTGGTGGAAACCGGGCAGGAACATCTCCAGAGGGATGGAGATGTTGGTGAACCCCCATGAGATGATGGGGATGGGGGGCAAACACCTCTAAGGTCAAGGAAACACCACAAGAACCTTCTCTGGGTGGTGGAAACTGGGCAGGAACATCTCCCGAAGGATTTAGACGTTGGTGAACCCCCACGAGATGACGGGGATGGGGGGACAGACACCTCTGAGGTGACGGAGACACCACTGGAACCTTCCCTGGGTGGTGGAAACTGGGCAGGAACATCTCCAGAGGGATGGAGATGTTGGTGAACCCCCATGAGATGATGGGGATGGGGGGCAGACACCTCTAAGGTCAAGGAAACACCACAAGAACCTTCTCCAGGTGGTGGAAGCCTGACAGAAACATCTCCAAAAGGATGGAGATGTCACGCGAACCCCCATGAGATGATGGGGATGGGGGACAAAGACCCCTAAGGTCAAGGAAACACCACAACCACCTTCTCCGGGTGGTGGAAACCAAATCGGAAACATCTCCAAAAGGATGGAGACGTTGGTGAACCCCCACGAGATGATGGGGATGGAGGGCAAACACCTCTAAGGTCAAGGAAACACCACAAGAACCTTCTCCGGGTGGTGGAAACCGGGCAGGAACATCTCCAAAAGGATGGGGACGTTGGTGAACCCCCACGAGATGATGGGGATGGAGGGCAAACACCTCTAAGGTCAAGGAAACACCACAACAACCTTCTCCAGGTGGTGGAAACCAATCAGAAACATCTCCAAAAGGATGGAGACGTTGGTGAACCCCCATGAGATGATGGGGATGGGGGGCAAACACCTCTAAGGTCAAGGAAACACCACAAGAACCTTCTCCGGGTGGTGGAAACCGGGCAGGAACATCTCCAAAAGGATGGAGACGTTGGTGAACCCCCATGAGATGATGGGGATGGGGGGGGGACGGACCCCTCTAAAGCAGCCAGGAGGCCGCAGGAACGATGGAGCCCCATCGGGGCCACCTCCACCGCGCCAGCCCCACGGCTGACACACCCTCCCCCACGCCTCCCTCCAGGCGCCGAAGCCGCCCTTCAACCTCACCAACCCATCCAAAAAAAAAAAAGACCGAAAAAGAAAAAAAAAAAACTTAAAAAAAAAATAAAAAATAGGGGATGGGGGGCGGGGGGGGGGAAAAAAAGAGCCAAAAACCCACCACCTGGGGGAAGGGAGGAGGTGCCCGTTTTGGGGGGTTTTTTTGGGGGGTGGGGTTGGTTTTTGGTGGGTTTTTTTTTTTTTTTTGTTTCGGATTTTTTTTTTGTTGTGGTTTTTGGGTATTTTTTTTTCACAACGCGAGGAGCGAGGGAGAGTTCAAGGAGTCCGAGGACTGGTCGCTGCTGCTGCTCCGCTGATGCGAGGCTCCGCAGGTGGCTCCCTCTGGGTGGGTGAACACAAACGGAGACGCGGAAGAGGGGTTAGGTGGCCCCGTGGGGACCCCGGGGACGAAGCAGCAGCCGCCGGGGTGGAACGAGCCCGGGGGTGGGAAAGCCGCCGGTTCTTCCTTGCCCAGGGCGCTCACCTCCACGGGGCCGGCACCCAAAGGACCCAGGTCCTCGAAGGGGAGCTTGCAGGCCGGGGCGTGGGCCACCAGGACGAATTCCAACCTCTCCTTCTCCTTCCGCAGCTCCGCGATCTCCGACTCCAACTCCGCCTTCTCCTCCTCCAGCTGGTCCGTCTCCTGGGGGAGGGGACCCGGAGGTGAGGTGGGGAAGACGAGACCCCCCCCCCGGGCGCCCAACCCTGGGGACGTCACCCGCCCCCGGGCCCCAGGATGGGGTCTTTCCTCCCTCCCCGTGTCCCCATCCCACGTCCCCCGCTCAAGGGGACGTCATTGTCCTCCTCCAGCACCTTCATGGCCCCGTCCGTCCCCATCCCACGTCCCCCGCTCAAGGGGACGTCATTGTCCTCCTCCAGCACCTTCATGGCCCCGTCCGTCCCCATCTGTCCCCATCCCACGTCCCCCACTCAAGGGGACGTCATTGTCCTCCTCCAGCACCTTCATGGCCCTGTCTGTCCCCATCCCACGTCCCCCACTCAAGGGGACGTCATTGTCCTCCTCCAGCACCTTCATGGCCCCATCTGTCCCCATCCCACGTCCCCCGCTCAAGGGGACGTCATTGTCCTCCTCCAGCACCTTCATGGCCCCGTCCGTCCCCATCTGTCCCCATCCCACGTCCCCCGCTCAAGGGGACGTCATTGTCCTCCTCCAGCACCTCCATGGCCCCGTCCGTCCCCATCCCACGTCCCCCACTCAAGGGGACGTCATTGTCCTCCTCCAGCACCTTCATGGCCCCGTCCGTCCCCATCTGTCCCCATCCCACGTCCCCCGCTCAAGGGGACATCATTGTCCTCCTCCAGCACCTTCATGGCCCCGTCCGTCCCCATCTGTCCCCATCCCACGTCCCCCGCTCAAGGGGACGTCATTGTCCTCCTCCAGCACCTTCATGGCCCCATCCGTCCCCATCTGTCCCCATCCCACGTCCCCCGCTCAAGGGGACGTCATTGTCCTCCTCCAGCACCTTCATGGCCCCGTCCATCCCCATCTGTCCCCATCCCACGTCCCCCACTCAAGGGGACGTCATTGTCCTCCTCCAGCACCTTCATGTCCCTGTCTGTCCCCATCCAACGTCCCCTGCCCATGGAGATGGCACTGTCCTCCTCCAGCATCTCCGCGTCCCCATCCCATGTCCCCTGCTCATGGAGATGGCACTGTCCTCCTCCAGCACCTTCATGTCCCATCCCATGTCCCCCGCTCATGGGGACGTCATTGTCCTCCTCCAGCACCTTCATGTCCCTGTCTGTCCCCATCCAACGTCCCCTGCCCATGGAGATGGCATTGTCCTCCTCCAGCATCTCCACGTCCCCATCTGTCTCCATCCCATGTCCCCTGCTTATGGGGACGGCATCGTCCTCCTCCAGCATCTCCACGTCCCCATCTGTCCCCATCCCATGGAGATGGCATTGTCCTGCTCCAGCATCTCCACATTCCCATCCCATGTCTCCATCTGTCCCCACCCCATGTCCCCTGCTCAAGGGGATGGCACTGTCCTCCTCCAGCATCTCCACGTCCCCATCTGTCCCCATCCCATGTCTCCATCTGTCCCCATCCCATGTCCCCTGCTCAAGGGGATGGCACTGTCCTCCTCCAGCATCTCCACGTCCCCATCTGTCCCCATCCCATGTCTCCATCTGTCCCCATCCCATGTCCCCATCCAATGTCCCCTGCTCATGGAGATGGCACTGTCCTCCTCCAGCATCTCCATGTCCCCATCCCACATCCCCTTCCCATGGGGACAGCATCGTCCTCCTCCAGCATCTCCACGTCCCCATCTGTCCCCATCCCATGTCCCCCGCTCATGGAGATGGCACTGTCCTCCTCCAGCACCTTCATGTCCCCGTCTGTCCCCATCCCATGTCCCTGCCCATGGGGACAGCATCGTCCTCCTCCAGCATCTCCACGTCCCCATCTGTCCCCATCCCACGTCCCCTGCTCAAGGAGATGGCACTGTCCTCCTCCAGCATCTCCACATCCCCATCTGTCCCCATCCCATGTCTCCATCTGTCCCCATCCCATGTCCCCATCCAATGTCCCCTGCTCAAGGAGATGGCACTGTCCTCCTCCAGCATCTCCATATCCCCATCCCATGTCCCTGTCTGTCACCATCCCACGTCCCTGTCTGTCACCATCCCACGTCCCCCCGCTCCTGAGGACAGTATTGTCCCCTTCCAGCCTCCCTGGGTGTCCATCTGTCCCCATCCCACGTCCCCTGCTCATGGGGACGGCATCGTCCTCCTGCAGCATCTCCACGTCCCCGTCTGTCCCCCTCTGGTGTCCCCCGTTCCTGGGGATGACATTGTCTCCCTCCGCCATCCCTGAGCATCAATCTGTCCCCTCTGATGTCCCCAGCTCCTGGGGACAGTCTTGGACCTCTGTGGTATCATCGTCCCCAGGGACCGGGCTGTCCCCTTCCCGGGTCCCCAGCTCCAAGGGACATCGCTGTCCCCTTCCAGCCTCCCTGGGGACACTCTTGTCCCCATCCAACGTCCCCAGCTCCCCAAGATGCTGCACCCGGTGGTGTCCAACTGTCCCCTCCAGCACAGCCGGGTCCTGGGGACACCACTGTCCCCATCAAGTGTCCCCACATCCCCGGGGTTCTGCAGGCACCAACTGTCCCCCATCACCATCGTCGTCATCATCATCATCACCCCCTTCCAACGTCCCCATGGCCTTGGGGACACCACTGTCCCCATATCCCTGGAATCGGGGTCTACAGGCACCAACTGACCCCATCACCATCATCATCGCCCCCTTCCAACATCCCCATGGCCTTGGGGACACCACTGTCCCCCTCTGCTCCTAGAGTCCCCCACTGTCCCCTTCCAAGGCCAACCCAACCAACGTCCCCATGGCCTTGGGGACACCACTGTCCCCCTCTGCTCCTATAGTCCCCCACTGTCCCCTTCCAAGCCCAACCCAACCAACGTCCCCATGGCCTTGGGGCCACCACCGGCCCCATTGAGTGTCCCCACATCCTTGGGGGTCTACAGGCACCAACTCTGCCCATCATCATCATCATCACCCTCTTCCAACGTCCCCACGGCCTTGGGGACACCACTGGCCCCATCGAGTGTCCCCACATCCCTGGGGGTCTACAGGCACCAACTGACCCCATCACCATCGTCATCATCATCATCATCGCTCCCTTCCAACATCCCCACGGCCTTGGGGACACCACTGTCCCCCTCTGCTCCTATAGTCCCCAACTGTCCCCTTCCAAGGCCAACCCAACCAACGTTCCCATGGCCTTGGGGCCACCACCGGCCCCATTGAGTGTCCCCACATCCCTGGGGGTCTACAGGCACCAACTGACCCCATCATCATCATCATCGCCCCCTTCCAACGTCCCCACGGCCTTGGGGACACCACTGTCCCCCTCTGCTCCTATAGTCCCCAACTGTCCCCTTCCAAGCCCAACCCAACCAACGTCCCCATGGCCTTGGGGCCACCACCGGCCCCATTGAGTGTCCCCACATCCCTGGGGGTCTACAGGCGCCAACTGTCCCCATCATCATCACCATCACCCTCTTCCAACGACCCCACGGCCTTGGGGACACCACCGGCCCCAAACGTCCCCAGGAACTCAACCCCCGTAGACTTCCATCAACCCACCCCCGCGATGTCCCCAACCCAACCCCCACCCCGGGTGACGCCGCCGCGTCCCCCCTCGAGCGCTCACCGCCTGCAGCCGATCCGTCAGCTCCCGGCGTCGGTTCCGGCATTTGGCCGCCGCCAACTTGTTCCTCTCCCTCCGCACCCGCCGCTTCTCCTCCTCCTCGGGCGTCAGCTGCCGGAAGGACCGCCACCGTCAGACGGTTGTCACCCACGGCCCCCAACCGCCCCTCGGGGTGTCACCCCCCGCCCCGCCACCCACCCACCCACCCGGGGGACGCCACTCACCGTCTCCTCGCGGCTACGCCGGGGCCGGGCGCGGGCGGGACGTGCCGATGGCGGCGGCGGCGGCGCCGTCGTGGGTCCGGCGGCGAAGGCGCCCATTCCCGGCGCGGAATAACTGGGTCCCGGCAGGTCGTAAGGATCCACTTGGGGGTGGGGAGGGGGTGGGGGGTGGGCCATGGGTGCCCCCGGGGGCTGCGACTGGGCCACCGAGGAGATGAGGGTGGGCTGCACCAGCCACTGCAGGTCCTGGCTGGTGGTGATGGCCGTCACCGTGGGCACGAAGGAGCCGGGCATGTCCCCCAGGCCGCCGCACTCCTGCCGAGAGGGGGACAAAAAGTCGGGGGGGGGGGAAGGGAGGGGAGGGGAGGGGGTCAGAGCGGTGCACGACGGCCTCGTGGCCCCGGCACCCGCGTGCAAGAACCGCCCCCCCACCACCACCGACACATGGGCGTTCGTGGCGCCGGCACCCACGTGCGACGCCCTCGGGTCCCTGGCACCCGCGGGCAAGGGGTCCCTGGCACCGACGTGCAAGACACCCCCCCCCCCCGGCACTGATGCACGACACCCTCGTGCCCCGGCAGCCACGTGCAAGGGGTCCCGGCACCCACACGCAACGTTCTTGTGCCCCAGCATCCACGTGCAAGGGCTCCCCGGCACCGATGCACGACACCCTCGTGCCCCGACAGCAACGTGCAAGGGCTCCTGGCACCGACACACAACGTCCTCGTGCCCCGGCACCCATGTGCAAGGGCTCCCTGACACCAACGTGCAAGAAACCCCTGGCACCGACACACAACACCCTCGTGCCCCGACACCCACGTGCAAGGGCTCCCTGGCACCGACGTGCAAGAAACCCCTGGCACTGATACATGACACCCTCGTGCAAGAGCTCCCGGCACTGATGCACGACACCCTTGTGCCCCGGCACCCACGTGCAAGGGCTCCCAGCACCGACGTGCAAGAAACCCCCTGGCACTGATGCGCAAAACCCTCGTGCAAGAGCTCCTGGCGCCAACACACAACGTCCTTGTGCCCCAGCATCCACGTGCAAGGGCTCCCTGGCACCGATGCACGACACCCTCGTGCCCCGGCACCCTCGTGCAAGGGCTCCTGGCACCGACGTGCAAGAAACCCCCCGGCACTGATGCGCGAAACCCTCGTGCAAGAGCTCCTGGCGCCAATGAACAATGTCCTCGTGCCCCTGGCACCTACGTGCAAGGGCTCCCTGGTGCCGACACACAACATCCTCATGGCCTGACACCCACGTGCAAGGGGTCCCTGACACCGACGTGCAAGAAACCCCCCGGCACTGATGCACGACACCCTCGTGCCCTGACAGCAACGTGCAAGGGCTCCCCGGCACCCACACACAACACCCTCGTGCCCCTGGCACCCATGTGCAAGGGGTCCCCGGCACCCACACGCAACGTTCTTGTGCCCCAGCATCCACGTGCAAGGGCTCCCTGGCACCGACGTGCAAGAAACCCCCGGCACTGATGCACGACACCCTCGTGCAAGAGCTCCTGGCACTGATGCACGACACCCTCGTGCCCTGGCACCCACGTGCAAGGGGTCCTGGCACCGACACACAACGTCCTTGTGCCCTGACACCCACGTGCAAGGGCTCCCCGGCACCGACGTGCAAGAAACCCCTCGCACTGATGCGCGAAACCCTCGTGCAAGAGCTCCTGGTGCCAATGCACGACACCCTTGTGCCCTGACACCCTCGTGCAAGGGCTCCCTGGCACCGACACACAACATCCTCATGGCCTGACACCACGTGCAAGGGGTCCCTGTCCCCGACGTGCAAGAAACCCCCCGGCACTGATGCACGACACCCTCGTGCCCTGACAGCAACGTGCAAGGGCTCCCCGGCACCCACACACAACGTCCTCGTGCCCTGACACCCACGTGCAAGGGGTCCCTGTCCCCAGCGTGCAAGAACTCCCCGGCACTGACGCACGACAGCCTCGTGCCCCGACACCCTCGTGCAAGGGGTCCCTGACACCGACGTGCAAGAAACCCCCGGCACTGATGCACGACACCCTCGTGCAAGAGCTCCTGGCACTGATGCACGACACCCTCGTGCCCCGGCACCCACGTGCAAGGGGTCCTGGCACCGACACACAACGTCCTTGTGCCCTGACACCCACGTGCAAGGGCTCCCCGGCACCGACGTGCAAGAAACCCCTCGCACTGATGCGCGAAACCCTCGTGCAAGAGCTCCTGGCGCCAACACACAACATCCTTGTGCCCCAGCACACACGTGCAAGGGCTCCCTGGCACCGACACGCAACGTCCTCGTGCCCCGACACCCACGTGCAAGGGGTTCCTGTCCCCAACGTGCAAGAAACCCCTGGCACTGATGCACGACACCCTCGTGCAAGAGCTCCTGGCGCCAACACACAATGTCCTTGTGCCCCGACAGCCACGTGCAAGGGGTCCCTGGCACTGATGCACAACACCCTCGTGCCCCGGCACCGACACGCAGCGTCCTCGTGCCCCGACAGCCACGTGCAAGGGCTCCCTGGCACCAACGTGCAAGAAACCCCCGGCACCGATGCACGACACCCTCGTGCCCCCGGCACCCTCGTGCAAGGGCTCCTGGCACCGACGTGCAAGAAACCCCCGCCCCGGCACCGATGCACGACACCCTCGTGCCCCCGGCACCCACGTGCAAGGGCGTGCAAGAGCCCCCCCGACACCCCCCCCCCCCCCCGAGCCTGGTGACCCCGTGTGTGCCCCCCCCCCGGGACACCCCTTCTGCCCCCCCCCAGCCCAGGGCACCCTGGGGGGGGTGTGTGTTGGAACGCATCGCCCCCCCCGTTACAGCGGAGGGGGGGGAGGGACACTCATCCCCCCCCCCGCCGGTTGCACCGTGCGCCGTTTTGGGGATAAAACCCCCAAATTTCGCCCCATTTCACTTCCCCGCCCCCCCCCCGCCGCCGCGGCGGCACCGGCGGGGGGCGTGGCCACACAGCGCGAGGGAGGCGTGGTTATGCAAATAAGCAACGCCGCCTCGCAGCGGAGAGGTGGTTGAGCGCGGGGGGGGGGGGGCGTGGTTATGCAAAATAAGAGGGGGGCGTGGCCCCCGCCCTCCCCGTCTCCATAGCGACGCGGGGGGGGGGGTGGGGGGTGGGGGGGAAGAGGCGCCCGCCTCGTTCCAAAATAAACCCGCGCGCGCGCCGGCGCCGCGTCATCACGGAGGGTTCCAGCGCGTCACGCGTTTACGCACGACCCCGCCCCCCTTTCCCACACTCCCCCCCCCCCCCCCCCCTCCCTCCCCCCCTCCCCGGCTCCATTCACGAATCGCGATCGCGGTCATTCACCTGCGCGGCCGCCGCCGCCGCCGCCGCCGGGCTCCCGAAGGAGTCGACCGAGGAGAGGTACTGGGACTCGGCGGAGGGCGAGGAGCTGCAGCGGGAGCCGGAGTCGTAGTCACCGGGGAAACCTTGGTACATGGCCCCGGGGGCCGCCGGGGGCCGCCCCCGCCGCGACAAGGCTGCGGGTCAAGCCACCGGCATCCTCACCGCCCCCGGTTCGGCGGGGTTTGGAGTGATGGAGGTGGGGGGGGTGGGTTGGGGGGGACCTCTCGGTGCCCCGCTCCCGTTGGCCGGTGAAAAGTCTCGGTGCGCCGCTACGAACCCCGGGTTATCCGTCCCAGGCGCCGGTTGGCCGGTGCAAAGCCTCGGTGCGCCGCTACGAGCTCCGGTTCGGCGCTGTGAACCCCGCTGTATCCGTCTCAGGCTCCGGTGAGCCTCTAGAAGCTCCGGTTCTCCGGTACAAAGGCCCGCTGTATCCGTCCCAGGCTCCGGTGAGCCTCTAGAAGCTCCGGTTCTCCCGTCAAAAGCCTCGGTGCGTCCGTCCCAGGCTCCGGTTGGCAGCTACAACCCGCGGTACATCCCTTCCAGGCTCCGGTTCTCCGGTCCAAAGCCCCGGTGCGGCTGTACAAACCCCGCTGCAGCCGTTCCCAGGCTCCGGTTTGCTGGTACAAAGTCCCGGTTCGCCGCTCTAAGCCCCGGTACAATCCGTTTCCCAGGCTCCGGTTCTCCGGTTGCAAAGTCCCGGTTCGGCCGCTATTGAGCTCCGGTAAATCCTTTCCCAGGCTCCCCCCGCCCCGGTTGCCGCCGGTGCAAAGTCCCGGTGAAGGCTCCCGCCGCTTCCCCCCCGGTCTCCGCTTTTTTTATGAATGAACCGCTCAGCCGCCGCGCCGCCGCTTTAATACGGCGGCGCCCCGCCCCTTGCGCTGACGTCACGCCCACCGCCGCCGCTCCTCCGGACCCCCCGGGACCCCCCCGACCCCGCACCCGCCGTCGCCGCCGTTGCCGCTGTCGTTCTGAGGCCCCGGGAACCGCCGCCGCCGTTAAGAGGCTCCGGGACGGGCGGGGAACGGGGGGGATCCCTCGCCCCGCCCCCTCCGGAGTTCCTGTGACGCAATTAGCCATATATGGGCTTGTCTCGGAGTGTTTGTTTGGTATCCTAGCAATGACGTCACAGGGAATCCCTTCGCCGCCGCCGCCGCCGCCGAAAAACGCGTATTAATAGAAACGGGCGCCGCGGTTCTAGAAACGGCCTGAAGCGTCCGGGGCGACGGCCCCGCACCCCCGGTAACCCCCCCCCGGGACCCCCCCCCTCCCGACCCCCCCGGTATCCCCTCCCCCTCCTCCCGCCACGCGGTGACCCCCCCCCCCCCTCCGGTGAGCCCCCGGCACCCCCTTCCCCCCCCCCCCCCTCCCCGGTAACCTGCCCCCGGTGCTCCTTCCCCACCCGGTGACCCCCCCCCAGACCCGGTAACTCCCCCCAGGACACCCCCCCCCACCCGGTAACATCCTCCCGGGAGCCCCCCCCCCCCACAAACGGTAACCCGGCCCCGGTGCTCCTTCCCCAATCGGTGACACACACCCCCCCCCCCGGTAACTTCCCGCTCCCCGGTTACCCCCCACCGGGAGCCCCCCCCACCCGGTGACCCCCCAGCACCCCCTTCCCCCCCCCCCGGTAACCTGCCCCCGGTGCTCCTTCTCCACCCGGTGACCCCCCCGGGATGCCCCCCACCCACCCCGGTGACCCTCCCAGAACCCCCTTTTCCCCCGGTAACGTGCCCCCGGTGCTCCTTCCCCACCCGGTGACCCCCCCCCCCCCCTCCCCCGGTAACTTCCCGCTCCCCGGTGGCGCCGCGGCCCAACGGACCGTCCCGGGGTGGGGGGCGGGTGCCGGTACCGGGGTAACGGGACCCCCCCGACACAAACTCCGGGATGCGGAGCACCGCGGGGTCTCCGGTACCGGATGGTGACACACCGGGGGGGGGGACGACGGGACGTGTCCCGGTACGGGGGTGTCGGTGACCCCGGGGGTGTGTGTGGGGGGGGTGTCCCGGAGGCTGATGTCACCGGTGGGAACCGGCGCTGAGTCACGGCGGGGCCACGGCGACCGGGGGGGGCGGTTGGGGGGGGCAGTTCCCACGCCCCTTCATTCATTCACTCATTGATTCATTGATTCATTCATTCATTCATTCCCCCCCCCCCGTCATTCATTCATGCCCCGCCCCCAGCTCGGGGGGGCGGGGCCGGGGGGGGTAAGGGGGGGTCGCAGCTCCGGTTGTTCCCGGTGTCTCAGTCCCCGGTGTCCCCACCGGGCTCCCCCCAGTGTCCCCCACCCCCGGTCTCTGTGTGTCCCCTCCTGGTGTCCCCCCTCCCCGGTGTCCCCCCGGTCCCTGTGTCCCCTCCTGGTGCCCGCCCTCCCCGGTGTCCCGGTCCCGGTGCCCTCCGGTCCCTGTGTCCCCCCCCACAGTGTCCGGGGGTCCCGGTGCCCCGACCGGGCTCTTCCTGTTGTCCCCCACCCCCGGTCTCGGTGTCCCCCGGTCCCTGTGTCCCCCCTCCCCGGTGTCCCCCGGTCCCGGGGTCCCCCCTCCATGGTGTCCCCTCCCGGTGTCTCCCCCCCACGGTGTCCCCCCACGTTGTCCCCCCTCCCTGGTGTCCCCTCCCGGCGTCCCGGTCCCGGTGTCCCCTCCTGGCGTGTCCCCCCTCTCTGGTGTCCCGTCCCGGTGTCCCCCCTCCCTGATGTCCCCTCCTGGTGTCTCCCCCCCGCGGTGTCCCCCGGTCCCGGTGTCCCCCCCGGGGGATCCCCCCCCCCCCCCGCTGTGTGTCCCCCCCCGGTGTTTCCCCCCCTCCCCCCCCCCCCCGAGGTGTTTCCCCCGTCCCGTCCCCACGTGCCGCCGCGCGCGGCCGGAGTAAACACGGCGCGTGTCGCCCCGGCGACGGCGTTCCATGCCCCTGACGTCACCACGTCCGGCGTCCTTTGTTTACGTCGCGCGGCAACCGCCGTGCCCTTGGCAACGGGGCGGGAGGGGAGGGGGGGGCGTGGCCAGGGGGGCAGGGAGGGGGCGTGGCCAGAGCGGAGGGGGGGCGTGGCCATGGCGGTGAGGGGGCGTGGTCTGCGCCGCCGCGTTCCCGCGCGTTTGGCGGTGCGGGAGGGGACACGGGGGGACACGGGGGGACACGGGGAGCACAAGGGGGGGACAAGGGAGACCCAGTGCCCCCCCCCCGGGTCCACTCGTGTCCCCCCGTGTCCCCCGTGTCCCTTGTGCCTCCCCGTGCCCCCCCGTGTCACCCTGTCCCCTCCCCGTGCCCCCCCCATGGCACCCTGTGTCCCCCCCCCGTGTCACCCTGTGTCCCCCCCCGTGTCCCTTGTGCCTCCCCGTGCCCCCCCCCGGCACCCTGTGTCCCCCCCCCCCGTGTCACCCTGTCCCCCCCCGTGTCCCTTGTGCCTCCCCGTGCCCCCCCGTGTCACCCTGTGTCCCCCCCCGTGTCCCTTGTGCCTCCCCGTGCCCCCCCATGGCACCCTGTGTCCCCCCCCGTGTCCCTTGTGCCTCCCCGTGCCCCCCCCATGGCACCCTGTGTCCCCCCCCCGTGTCACCCTGTCCCCCCCCGTGTCCCTTGTGCCTCCCCGTGCCCCCCCGTGTCACCCTGTGTCCCCCCCCGTGTCACCCTGTCCCCCCCCCGTGTCCCTTGTGCCTCCCCGTGCCCCCCCCATGGCACCCTGTGTCCCCCCCCCGTGTCACCCTGTGTCCCCCCCGTGTCCCTTGTGCCTCCCCGTGCCCCCCCCGTGTCACCCTGTGTCCCCCCCGTGTCCCTTGTGCCTCCCCGTGCCCCCCCCATGGCACCCTGTGTCCCCCCCCGTGTCACCCTGTGTCCCCCCCGTGTCCCTTGTGCCTCCCCGTGCCCCCCCCGTGTCACCCTGTGTCCCCCCCCGTGTCACCCTGTCCCCCCCGTGTCCCTTGTGCCTCCCCGTGCCCCCCCCATGGCACCCTGTGTCCCCCCCCCGTGTCACCCTGTGTCCCCCCCGTGTCCCTTGTGCCTCCCCGTGCCCCCCCCATGGCACCCTGTGTCCCCCCCCCGTGTCACCCTGTGTCCCCCCCGTGTCCCTTGTGCCTCCCCGTGCCCCCCCCCGGCACCCTGTGTCCCCCCCCCGTGTCACCCTGTCCCCCCCCCCGTGTCCCTTGTGCCTCCCCGTGCCCCCCCCATGGCACCCTGTGTCCCCCCCCCGTGTCACCCTGTCCCCCCCCCGTGTCCCTTGTGCCTCCCCGTGCCCCCCCCATGGCACCCTGTGTCCCCCCCCCCCGTGTCACCCTGTCCCCCCCCCGTGTCCCTTGTGCCTCCCCGTGCCCCCCCCGTGTCACCCTGTCCCCCCCCCGTGTCCCTTGTGCCTCCCCGTGCCCCCCCCATGGCACCCTGTGTCCCCCCCCCGTGTCACCCTGTCCCCCCCCGTGTCCCTTGTGCCTCCCCGTGCCCCCCCCATGGCACCCTGCGTCCCCCCATCTCCCCCCCCCACCGTGTCCCCCCGTGTCGCCCCCCATGTCCCCCTCTGTGTGTCCGTCCCCCCCGATCAAACCGGGCTGTCACAAGAGTTTTTATTAAAGTGTGACCCCCCCCCACGCACAAAGGGGGGGGGCGGGGGGGGGGGAGGGAGGGGGATAGGACACGGGGGGGGGGGGACGGGGGGACACGACCCCCCCCCCCCCCTCCCCCGAGTGACACCTCCCCCACACACGCAGGGTGGGAGGGACGTGGGGGGGGGGGGGACACCCCTGTCACCCCCCACCCCCCCCCCCCCAAAAAAAAATTGTCACCTCGTGGGGGGGACACGCGGGGGGGGCGGGGCGGGGGGGGGTCACTGCGGCTTGGCTTTGGCACTTGGGAGCTTGGCCCGGATCCTGGGGACAGAGGGGGGGGGGGGGGGTTGGGGACACCGCGGGGACACCCCCAAGGTCCCCATGGCGGGGGGGGGGTGTCCCCACCATGGCGGGGGGGGTGTCCCCGTGGTGGGGGGGGGGGTGTCGGGGGGGGGGGACACCCTCACCTGGCTCGGAGGTGGCTCAGGTGGTTCCTCACCAGACTCACGTACTGGTCGATCTGGGCCTGGGGGGGGGGGGGACACAGGGGACATCGGGGACATGGGGGGGGGGGGGGGGCGGAGGGGGACACTTGGGCCCTCTCCGTGTCCCCTCAATGGCCCCAGGTCTCTCCAGTCCCCGTGTCCCCCCTGTGTCCTCCCGCTGTCCCCAACCCTCTCCAGCCCCCATGTCCCCAGTGTCCCCCCCGTGCCCCCGCTGTGTCCCCTGGTGTCCCCAACCCCTGTGTCCCCCCCATGTCCCCTGTGTCCCCTGGTGTCCCCAACCCTCTCCAGCCCCTGTGTCCCCCCAATGTCCCCCAGTGTCCCCAACCCTCTCCAGCCCCCGTGTCCCCAGTGTCCCCCGCTGTCCCCAACCCTCTCCAGCCCCTGTGTCTCCCCATGTCCCCCTGTGTCCCCTGGTGTCCCCAACCCTCTCCAGCCCCTGTGTCCCCCCAATGTCCCCAATGTCCCCCAGTGTCCCCAATCCTCTCCAGCCCCTGTGTCCCCCCATGTCCCCCTGTGTCCCCCGGTGTCCCCAACCCTCTCCAACCCCTGTGTCCCCCCATGTCCCCAGTGTCCCCCGGTGTCCCCAACCCTCTCCAGCCCCTGTGTCCCCCCAATGTCCCCCAGTGTCCCCAACCCTCTCCAGCCGCCGTGTCCCCAGTGTCCCCCGGTGTCCCCAACCCTCTCCAGCCCCTGTGTCCCCCCATGTCCCCCTGTGTCCCCCGCTGTCCCCAACCCTCTCCAGCCCCTGTGTCCCCCCATGTCCCCCTGTGTCCCCTGGTGTCCCCAACCCTCTCCAGCCCCTGTGTCCCCCCATGTCCCCAATGTCCCCCAGTGTCCCCAACCCTCTCCAGCCGCCGTGTCCCCAGTGTGCCCCCATGTCCCCAACCCTCTCCAATCCCTGTGTCCCCCCATGTCCCCAGTGTCCCCCCGGTGTCCCCAACCCTCTCCAGCCCCTGTGTCCCCCAATGTCCCCCTGTGTCCCCTGCTGTCCCCAACCCTCTCCAGCCCCTGTGTCCCCCCATGTCCCCCTGTGTCCCCCGGTGTCCCCAACCCTCTCCAGCCCCCGTGTCCCCCCATGTCCCCCTGTGTCCCCCGCTGTCCCCAACCCTCTCCAGCCCCTGTGTCCCCCCATGTCCCCCAGTGTCCCCCGGTGTCCCCAACCCTCTCCAGCCCCTGTGTCCCCCCATGTCCCCCAGTGTCCCCTGGTGTCCCCAACCCTCTCCAGCCCCTGTGTCCCCCCATGTCCCCCAGTGTCCCCTGGTGTCCCCAACCCTCTCCAGCCCCTGTGTCCCCCCATGTCCCCCAGTGTCCCCTGGTGTCCCCAACCCTCTCCAGCCCCTGTGTCCCCCCGTGTCCCCCCATGTCCCCCTGTGTCCCCCGGTGTCCCCAACCCTCTCCAGCCCCCGTGTCCCCCCATGTCCCCCTGTGTCGCCTGGTGTCCCCAACCCTCTCCAGCCCCTGTGTCCCCCCATGTCCCCAGTGTCCCCCGGTGTCCCCAATCCTCTCCAGCCCCTGTGTCCCCCCATGTCCCCAGTGTCCCCCGCTGTCCCCAACCCTCTCCAGCCCCTGTGTCCCCCCATGTCCCCCTGTGTCCCCCGGTGTCCCCAACCCTCTCCAGCCTCCGTGTCCCCAGTGTGCCCCCGGTGTCCCCAACCCTCTCCAGCCTCCGTGTCCCCAGTGTGCCCCCATGTCCCCAACCCTCTCCAGCCCCTGTGTCCCCCCATGTCCCCCTGTGTCCCCCGGTGTCCCCAACCCTCTCCAGCCCCTGTGTCCCCCCATGTCCCCCTGTGTCCCCCGGTGTCCCCAACCCTCTCCAGCCTCCGTGTCCCCAGTGTGCCCCCATGTCCCCCGGTGTCCCCAACCCTCTCCAGCCCCTGTGTCACCCCATGTCCCCAGTGTCTGCCGGTGTCCCCAACCCTCTCCAGCCCCCGTGTCCCCCCATGTCCCCCTGTGTCCCCAACCCTCTCCAGCCCCCGTGTCCCCCCATGTCCCCCGGTGTCCCCAACCCTCTCCAGCCCCTGTGTCCCCCCAGCCCTCTCCAGCCCCCATGTCCCCAGTGTCCCCCCGGTGTCCCCAACCCTCTCCAGCCCGCGTGTCCCCCAGTGTCCCCCCCGGTGTCCCCCGTGTCCCCGCCGTCCCCGTACCTGGTGGTGCCGGTAGAGCACGGGGAAGGTGAACGCACAGATGACGCCTGGACGGGGAGTCCCACGTCACCCCACGTCCCGTGTCCCCTCCTCTGTCCCCTCCTGTCCCCGGGCCATACCCCAGGCTGTCCCCAGGCTCTGTCCCCCTGGTGTCCCCATCCCTGTGCCACCCCCCTGTCCCCTACGCCGGTCCCCTTGTCCCCCAGCCATAGCTGCACCCTGTCCCCGTGCGGGCCAGTGTCCCCCTGCCTGTCCCCAGGCCCCACGCTGTCCCTTGTCCCCATCCCCTCTGCTCGGTCCCCGCGCCCCGTCCCTGTCCCCATCCCGTGTCCCCGTCCCCGTGTCCATCCATGGCCCTGTCCCCATCCGGTGTCCCTTGTATCCCAGCCCTCTCCCGTGTCCCTGTTCCCCATCCGCTGTCCCCTGTCCCGTGTCCCTGTCCCCATGCCACATCCCCTGTCCTGTGTCCCTGTCCCCCATCCCTTGTCCCCGTCCCCGTGCCACATCCCCTGTCCCCCATCCTCTGTCCCCTGTCCCTGTCCCCCATCCCTTGTCCCTGTCCCTGTGCCACATCCCCTGTCCCCCATCCTCTGTCCCCTGTCCCTGTCCCCCATCCCTTGTCCCCGTCCCCGTGCCACATCCCCTGTCCCCCATCCTCTGTCCCCTGTCCCTGTCCCCCATCCCTTGTCCCTGTCCCCGTGCCACATCCCCTGTCCTGATGCCACCTCCCCTGTCCCATGTCCCCATGCCACCTCCCCTGTCCCCTATCCCGTGTCCCCGTCCCCGTGCCACATCCCCTGTCCCCTGTCCCCTGTCCCTGTCCCGTTCCCCATCCCCTGTCCCTGTCCCCCATCCCGTGTCCCTGTCCCTGTGCCACCTCCCCTGTCCTGATGCCATATCCCCTGTCCCATGTCCCCATGCCACCTCCCCTGTCCCCTATCCCGTGTCCCCGTCCCCGTGCCACATCCCCTGTCCCCCATCCGCTGTCCCGTGTCCCTGTCCCCATGCCACATCCCCTGTCCCCTCTCCCTGTCCCGTTCCCCATCCCCTGTCCCTGTCCCCCATCCCGTGTCCCTTGCCCCCATGCCATGCCATGTCCCTGTCCCCCATCCCATGTCCCCGTCCCTGTGCCACATCCCCTGTCCCCCATCCTCTGTCCCCTGTCCCCCATCCCGTGTCCCTGTCCCCGTGCCACATCCCCTGTCCCATGTCCCCATGCCACCTCCCCTGTCCTGATGCCACATCCCCTGTCCCCCATCCTCTGTCCCGTGTCCCCGTCCCACCTCCCCTGTCCTGATGCCACCTCCCCTGTCCCCCATCCTCTGTCCCTCGTCCCTGTCCCCCATCCCGTGTCCCCGTCCCCGTGCCACATCCCCTGTCCCGATGCCACATCCCCTGTCCCGTGTCCCCACGCCACCTCCCCACCCCGTGCCCTTTGCCTCCCGCGCCCACACCCTGTCCCCCTCCCGTGTCCCCGTCCCCCCGGTGTCCCCGTCCCCCCGGTGTCCCCCCGGTGTCCCCGTCCCCCGGTGTCCCCGTCCCCGCGCCGTACCCGCTCCCAGCAGCGTCAGCCCGTTGCAGACGGCCCCCACGTAGGTCAGCAGGTAGAAGAAAAAGGCGAACTGCGGCCACGGCCCAGTGTCACCGTCACCCTCGTTGTCACCACCGTCACCCGCGGGTGTCGTGATGTGTCCCGTGTCCCCCCCCCCCCATGCCACCGGTGTCCTCGGAACCCCCCGGCACCCCACGTCCCCCTGTCCCTCTCTGTCCCCTCTATCCCCGTGCCCCGGCGTCCCCGTGCCACTAGTGTCCCCCGTGTCCCCCTACCCTCGGTGTCCCCATGCCCCCAGTGCCCCCCATGGCCCCCATGTGCCTTGTGTCCCCTGTGCCCCCCATGTCCATAGTGTCCCCATGCCCCCAGTGTCCCCATGTCCCCCAAACCCTCAGTGTCCCCGGTGTCCTCATGCCCGCCGTGTCCCTGTGCCCCCCATGCCCCCACTGTCCCCCATGTCCCTCGTGCCCCCGTGTCCCCAACGTCCCCAGTGCCCCCCTGCCCCCAGCGTCCCCACACCCGGGGTGTCCCCAGTGTCCCCCTGGTCCCGCTGTCCCCATGCCCCCCATGTCCTCCGTGTCCCCAGGGTCCCCATACCCTGGGTGTCCCCATGCCCCCCATGTCCCCGATGTCCCCCAAGCCCCCCATGCCCCTGGTGCCCCCAGTGTCCCCATACCCTGGGTGTCCCCATGTCCCCCATGTCCCCAGCGTCCCCATGTCCCCCATGTCCCCAGCGTCCCCAGTGTCCCCATGCCCCCTGTGTCCCCACTGCCCCCCATGCCCCCTGTGTCCCCAGCGTCCCAATACCCTGGGTGTCCCCATGTCCCCCATGTCCCCAGCATCCCCAGTGTCCCCATGCCCCCCATGTCCCCACTGCCCCCCATGCCCCCTGTGTCCCCAGTGTCCCAATACCCTGGGTGTCCCCAGTGTCCCCGTGTCCCCAGCATCCCCAGTGTCCCCATGCCCCCCATGTCCCCACTGCCCCCCATGCCCCCTGTGTCCCCAGTGTCCCCATACCCTGGGTGTCCCCAGTGTCCCCATGCCCCCCATGTCCCCCATGTCCCCAGCGTCCCCAGTGTCCCCATGCCCCCCAAGGCCCCCATGTCCCCAGCATCCCCAGTGTCCCCATGTCCCCAGTGTCCCCAGCGTCCCCAGCGTCCCCCATGCCCCCCATGTCCCCAGCGTCCCCAGCATCCCCAGCGTCCCCCATGTCCCCAGCGTCCCTAGTGTCCCCATGTCCCCAGTGTCCCCAGTGTCCCCCATGCCCCCCATGTCCCCAGCATCCCCAGTGTCCCCATGTCCCCAGTGTCCCCAGCGTCCCCCATGCCCCCCATATCCCCAGCGTCCCCAGCGTCCCCCATGTCCCCACTGCCCCCCATGTCTTCCATGTCCCCTGTGTCCCCCGTGTCCCCCGTGGTGTCCCCAGTGTCCCAATACCCTGGGTGTCCCCAGTGTCCCCATGTCCCCCACGTCCCCCACGTCCCCAGCATCCCCAGTGTCCCCAGCGTCCCCATGTCCCCCATGCCCCCCATGCTGCCAGCATCCCTAGTGTCCCCATGTCCCCCATGCCCCCAGCGTCCCCATGTCCCCCATGTCCCCACTGCCCCCCATGCCCCCTGTGTCTTCCATGTCCCCTGTGTCCCAATACCCTGGGTGTCCCCAGTGTCCCCATGCCCCCAGCGTCCCCATGTCCCCCATGTCCCCACTGCCCCCCATGCCCCCTGTGTCTTCCATGTCCCCCGTGTCCCAATACCCTGGGTGTCCCCAGTGTCCCCATGTCCCCAGCGTCCCCATGTCCCCCATGTCCCCAGCATCCCCAGTGTCCCCATGTCCCCCACGTCCCCCACGTCCCCAGCATCCCCAGCGTCCCCCACGCCCCCAACGTCCCCAGTTGCCCCCCTGCCCCCGGCGTCCCCATACCCGGGGTGTCCCCCCCGGGGGGTGACGGTCACCTTGAGGGACTCGGGGAGGCTGTGGACGAGGAAGAGGCGGGCGAGGGTGCGGGTGGCGGCGGCCAGGTGACGAGCCAGGCGCCGGGCCCAGCGCTGCTGCTCCTCGGGGCTCAGCCCCACGGGCCCCTCCGGCGGCGCCCTGCGCGGGGACGGGGACAGGGACAGGGCTGGGGACGGGGGGGGGACGGGGACCGCAGCGGGGTGGCAGGGCCAGCCCATGGGGACAGGGACATCAGGGCCACCCCACGGGGATAGGGACATCAGGGCCACCTCCCAGGGACATCAGGGCCACCCAGGGCAAGGGGACAGGGATGTCGCCGCCACCCCATGGGGACAGGGATGGCAGGGCCACCCCATGCCATGGGGACAGGGCCATTGGTGCCACCCAGGGCGAGGGGACGGGGACATCACGGCCACCCCATGGGGACAGGGATGGCAGGGCCACCTCCCAGGGACATGGGGGCCACCCAGGGCGAGGGGACAGGGACGTCGCGGCCACCCCATGGGGACAGGGATGGCAGGGCCACCCCGTGCCATGGGGACAGGGCCATTGGTGCCAGCCAGGGTGAGGGGACAGGGACATCATGGCCACCCCACGCCATGGGGACAGGGACATCGGGGCCACCCAGGGCGAGGGGACAGGGATGTCACAGCCACCCCATGGGGACAAGAACATCACGGCCACCCCATGCCATCGGGACAAGGCCATTGGTGCCACCCAGGGTGAGGGGACAGGGACGTCGTGGCCACCCCATGGGGACAGGGATGGCAGAGCCACCTCCCAGGGACATGGGTGCCACCCAGGGCGAGGGGACAGGGACATCAGAGCCACCCCACGGGGACAGGGACGTCATGGCCACCCCACGCCATGGGGACAGGGCCATTGGTGCCACCCAGGGTGAGGGGACAGGGACATCGGGGCCACCCCATGGGGTCAGGGATGGCAGGGCCACCTCCCAGGGACACGGGGGCCACCCAGGGCGAGGGGACAGGGATGTCACGGCCACCCCATGGGGACAGGGATGGCAGGGCCACCTCCCAGGGCCATGGGGGCCACCCAGGGCGAGGGGACAGGGATGTCACCGCCACCCCATGGGGACAGGGATGGCAGGGCCACCCCATGCCATGGGGACAGGGCCATTGGTTCCACCCAGGGTGAGGGGACAGGGACGTTGTGGCCACCCCATGGGGACAGGGATGGCAGGGCCACCTCCCAGGGCCATCAGGGCCACCCAGGGCGAGGGGACAGGGACATCAGAGCCACCCCGTGGGGACAGGGATGGCAGGGCCACCTCCCAGGGACATTGGTGCCACCCAGGGCGAGGGGACAGGGATGTCACGGCCACCCCATGGGGACAGGGATGGCAGGGCCACCTCCCAGGGCCATGGGGGCCACCCAGGGCGAGGGGACAGGGACATCAGAGCACCCCACGGGGACAGGGACGTCATGGCTACCCCACGCCATGGCGACAGGGCCATCGGTGCCACCCAGGGCGAGGGGACAGGGACGTCGTGGCCACCCCATGGGGACAGGGATGGCTGGGCCACCTCCCAGGGCCATTGGTGCCACCCAGGGCAAGGGGACAGGGATGTCACGGCCACCCCATGGGGACAGGGATGGCAGGGCCACCTCCCAGGGCCATGGGGGCCACCCAGGGCGAGGGGACAGGGATGTCATGGCCACCCCATGGGGACAGGGATGGCAGGGCCACCTCCCGGGGCCATGGGGGCCACCCAGGGCGAGGGGACAGGGACATCAGAGCCACCCCGTGGGGACAGGGATGGCAGGGCCACCTCCCAGGGCCATGGGGGCCACCCAGGGCGAGGGGACAGGGACGTCACGGCCACCCCATGGGGACAGGGATGGCAGGGCCACCCCGTGCCATGGGGACAGGGCCATTGGTGCCAGCCAGGGTGAGGGGACAGGGACATCATGGCCACCCCACACCATGGGGACAGGGACATCGGGGCCACCCAGGGCAAGGGGACAGGGATGTCATGGCCACCCCATGGGGACAGGGACATCATGGCCACCCCATGCCATGGGGACAGGGCCATCGGTGCCACCCAGAGCGAGGGGACAGGGATGTCACGGCCACCCCATGGGGACAGGGATGGCAGGGCCACCTCCCAGGGACATGGGGGCCACCCAGGGCGAGGGGACAGGGATGTCACGGCCACCCCATGGGGACAGGGATGGCAGGGCCACCTCCCGGGGCCATGGGGGCCACCCAGGGCGAGGGGACAGGGACGTCGCGGCCACCCCTCGGGGTGCCGGAGGCGGCGGGGGGGAGGTGACTCACCGGGCGGGGGGGCCCGGGGGGCGCAGGGCGCGCAGGGCGGCGCGGTGCAGGCGCAGGGGCAGGGTGACGGCCAGCACGGCCAGCGCCCCGTAGGCGGCCACGCTGACGGCGCTGAAGCGGCCCAGGCAGCCCAGGGTGGCCAGTGCCACCCCCAGCGCCAGCGCCGAGCGCCCCGGCGCCCGCCAGTACAGCAGCTCCCGCACTGCGGGGGACACCCAGTGCCACCCAGTTCATCCCAGTGCCACCCCACAGCCCCCAGTGCCACCCTACTGCCACCCACACAGCCCCCAGTGCCACCCAGTGCCACCCAGTTCATCCCAGTGCCACCCCACAGCCCTCAGTGCCACTCTGCTGCCACCCACACAGCCCCCAGTGCCACCCAGTTCATCCCAGTGCCACCCCACAGCCCCCAGTGCCACCCCAGTGCCACCCTACAGCCCCCAGTGCCACTCCAGAGCACCCTAGTGACACCCAGTGCCACCCCAGTGCCACCCAGTTCATCCCGGTGCCTCTGCGATGCCACCCCAGTGACACCCCACAGCCCCCAGTGCCACCCAGTTCATCCCAGTGCCACTGCGATGCCACCCCAGTGACACCCCACAGCCCCCAGTGCCACCCAGTTCATCCCAGTGCCACTGCGATGCCACCCCAGTGCCACCCCACAGCCCTCAGTGGCACCCAGTGCCACCCTGCTGCCACCCACACAGCCCCCAGTGCCACCCAGTTCATCCCAGTGCCGCTGCGATGCCACCCCAGTGACACCCCACAGCCCCCAGTGCCACCCAGTTCATCCCAGTGCCACCCACACAGCCCCCAGTGCCACTCTGCTGCCACCCAGTTCATCCCAGTGCCACCCTACAGCCCCCAGTGCCACCCTACAGCCCCCAGTGCCACTCCAGAGCACCCTAGTGACACCCAGTGCCACCCCAGTGCCACCCAGTTCATCCCAGTGCCACTGCAATGCCACCCCAGTGCCACCCCACAGCCCCCAGTGCCACCCAGTTCATCCCAGTGCCACCCCACAGCCCTCAGTGCCACCCAGTGCCACCCTGCTGCCACCCACACAGCCCCCAGTGCCACCCAGTGCCACCCAGTTCATCCCAGTGCCACTGCGATGCCACCCCAGTGCCACCCCACAGCCCCCAGTGCCACCCAGTTCATCCCAGTGCCACCCCACAGCCCCCAGTGCCACCCAGTGCCACCCTACTGCCACCCACACAGCCCCCAGTGCCACCCAGTTCATCCCAGTGCCGCTGTGATGCCACCCTAGTGCCACCCCACAGCCCACAGTGCCACCCAGTTCATCCCAGTGCCACCCCACAGCCCTCAGTGCCACCCAGTGCCTCCCTACTGCCACCCACACAGCCACCAGTGCCACCCAGTTCCTCCCAGTGCCACCCCACAGCCCCCAGTGCCATCCTACTGCCACCCACACAGCCCCCAGTGCCACCCAGTGCCACCCAGTTCATCCCAGTGCCACTGCAATGCCACCCCAGTGCCACCCAGTGCCACCCCAGTGCCACCCACACAGCCCCCAGTGCCACCCAGTACCACCCCACAGTCCCCAGTGCCACCCTGCTGCCATCCAACAGCCCCCAGTGCCACCCAGTTCATCCCAGTGCCACTGCAATGCCACCCCAGTGCTACTCAGTGCCCCCCCTCGAGCCCCCCCAGAGCCCCCCAGGGCCCCTCCAATGCCCCCAGAGCCCCCCCAGTGCTTCCCAGTGCCTCCCAGTAACCCCTCCCGAGCCCCCTGCGTGCTCCCAGAGCCTCTTTAACCCCCCCAGTGCCCCCCCTCGGCCCCCCAGTACCCCCCCAGGGCCCCCCCCGAGCCCCCAGGGGCCCCTCTAACGCTCCCAGAGCCCCCCCAGTGCTTCCCAGTGCTTCCCAGTAACCCCTCCCGAGCCCCCTGCGTGCTCCCAGAGCCTCTTTAACTCCCCCAGTGCCCCCCCTCGGCCCCCCAGTACCCCCCCCAGGGCCCCCCCCGAGCCCCCAGGGGCCCCTCTAACGCTCCCAGAGCCCCCCCAGTGCTTCCCAGTGCCTCCCAGTAACCCCTCCCGAGCCCCCTGGGTGCTCCCAGAGCCTCTTTAACCCCCCCAGTGCCCCCCCTCGGCCCCCCAGTACCCCCCCTCGGCCCCCCAGTACCCCCCAGGGCCCCCCCAGAGCCCCCAGGGTCCCTCCAATGCTCCCAGAGCCCCCCCCAGTGCTTCCCAGTGCCTCCCAGTAACCCCTCCCGAGGCCCCTGCGTGCTCCCAGAGCCTCTTTAACCCCCCCAGTGCCCCCCCTCGGCCCCCCAGTACCCCCCCAGAGCCCCCAGGGTCCCTCCAATGCTCCCAGAGCCCCCCCCCAGTGCTTCCCAGTGCCTCCCAATAACCCCTCCCGAGGCTCCCAGAGCCTCCATAACCCCCCCCCTTAGCGCCCCCCCCCCCCAGCCCTCAGCTGTCCCCACCCCGAGTGACAGCCCCAGGTGCTGGGAAGGGGGAGCCCCCACCTCGCCCCCCCCCCGCCCCCATGGGTGCCCCCCCCCCCCCCCTTTCCATGGGTGCCCCCGCACCCACCTTGGCCCTCCATGGCTCCCGTGGGTGCTGCTGGGGGGGTTGGGGGGGGGGGGGGCGGGACTTTTCTTTTGGGGGGGGGAGTTGTCACCCCTATTTTTAGCCACCTGCAACCGGACACCCCCCCCCCCCCCGGCAGCGCCCCTGATTGGCCGCTCACCCAGTCCATCAGCTGCCGGCGGGCTCGGTGATTGGTCGGGGGGGGCCGGGGGCGGGTCCGAAATGAAGGGGGGGCCCGGGGGGGCGCCCCCTACAGGCGGGGGGGGGAGAGCGGCCGGAGGGGGGGCGGTGGGTGCTGCGGCGACCATCGAGGGGGGGGGGGAGGGCGGTGTCAGGAGGGGCCCCGAACCCCCCCACGGGGACCCCCCCCCCCTCGGGACCCCCCCCCCATGGCCCCGAGCTGCCCCCCCCGGGCCTCCCCCACCCCAAATTGTGTGTGTCGTCCCCCCCCCCCGGGACCTCCATCACCCCCAGCCCCACCTTGGGTACCCCGCGACCCCCCCATCGTCCCCAGCCCCCCCCCGGGGAACCCCCCCACGGCCCCGAGCTGCCCCCCCCGGGCCTCCCCCACCCCAAATTGCCCCCCCCCGGGACCTCCATCACCCCCAGCCCCACCTTGGGTACCCCGCGACCCTCCCATCGTCCCCAGCCCCCCCCCGGGGACCCCCCCACGGCCCCGAGCTGCCCCCCCCGGGCCTCCCCCACCCCAAATTGCCCCCCCCCCCCCCCCCAGGGACCTCCATCACCCCCCCTCCCCATGCCCCCCCCCCCCCCCATACCCAGGCTCACGGGGGTCTCCTCAGTCTCCGACCCCCCCAGCTCTGGCAGGGCCCCCCCCGGTTCCAGCCGCCCCTCGGGGGGGGCCGGGGGCTCCTCGGGGCGCCGGGGGGGGCCCCTGGCAGCCAAACGGGGGTCCGGCCCCCGGGGGGGCCCCGAGCTCAAGCGGTGGTGGGGGGGGGTTCGTCCCCTACGGGAGTCCCGGCGACAGCGGGGACCCGGCGGCTCGTTGGGGCCCCCTCCCCCCGCGAAGGCGATGTAGGAGAAAGTGAGTTCCCGGGGGGGTCCCCGGGGTGTCCGTCCCCCCCCCGCCGCCGCCGTCGCCCCGTCTTCATCCTCCTCTTCCTCCTCGGGGGGCTCCGGTGCCGCCTGCAGCTCGGGGAAGTCCGACTCCTCGTTGCCACCTTGGGGGGGGGAAGGGGGGGGGGGGGGTCAAGGAGGGGAGGGGGGGGTCAAGGCACCTCTGTGCCCCCCCCCCCCCCCCCCCGGCCCTGCCCCAAAATGGGGGGGGCTCGGCCCCACTCACCCTCCGTGGAGTCCGGCGTGGTGGAGGCCGTGGATGGAGCCTCTTCTGGGGGGGGGGACGGGACGTGGGGGGGGGTGTCGTGACAACCCCCCCCCCCCCCTCGTGTCCTCGACCCCCCGCCCCCCGTGTCTCCGTTCCCCCCCCCCCGTGTCCCTGACACCCCCCCTCGTGTCCTCGACCCCCCCCGTGTCCCCGATTCCCCCCCTCGTGTCCCCGACACCCCCCCCCGTGTCCCCGACACCCCCCCCCACCCCATCCCCGGCCCCGCCCCGGCCCCGCTGTCCCGGTCCCCCCGGGACTCCCGGTCCCCCCCATCCCCGGCCCCTCCCGGTCCCCCCCATCCCGGTCCCCCCCATCCCCGGCCCCTCCCGGTCCCCCCCATCCCGGTCCCCCCCATCCCCGGCCCCTCCCGGTCCCCCCCCATTCCCCGTACCCCCCTCCCAGCTCCCCATCCCCGGTGCCCCCATCCCCGGTTCAGCATCCCCGGCCCCTCCCGGTACCCCCCCAAACCCCGGTACCTCCATCCCCGGTGCCTCCCCCCTCCCAACTCCCCATTCCCGCTACCCCCCCATCCCGGTTTCCTCCATCCCCGGTGCCTCCCCCCTCCCAACTCCCCATTCCCGGTACCCCCCCATCCCGGTTTCCTCATCCCCGGTGCCTCCCATCGCCGGCCCCTCCCGGTCCCCTCCATCCCCGCTACCCCCATCCCGGTGCCCCCCATCCCCGGCCCCTCCAAGTCCCCTCCACCCCCGGTTCAGCATCTCCGACCCCTCCCGGTGCCCCCATCCCCGGCCCCTCCCCGGTAACCCCCCCCATCCCCGGTCCCCTCCATCCCCGGTCCCCCCCCAACCCAGTTCCCTCATCCCCGGCCCCTCCCGGTGCCGCCGCCCCCCCCCCCCCGGTTCCCGGTGCCGGTGCGTACTGCAGTGGGCGAAGCCCAGGACCTGCCCCATGGCGGCGGCCCCCGCATGGGGCTCCCGGTTGCCCCCGGCCCCGTCGCCCCCGGGCCGGCCCCGCCGCGCATCACCGCGGCGACATGGCGGGGCCCGCGGCGGCGGACAAAGGGCGGCGGCGGCGGCGGCGGCGGCGGGGAGGGGCGGCGACGGGCGGGGCCCGGGGCGGGGCCGCACCGGAGAGACGGGAACCGGGCACCGGGAACCGCCACCGGGGAGCAGAGACCGGGAACCGGATGCTGGGAACCGACATCGGGATCCGACACCGGGAACCAGGAACTGACACCAGGGACCGGATACCGGGAACCGGGCACCGACATCGGGATCCGACACCGGGAACCGGGAACCGACACCAGGAACCGACATCAGGGACTGACATCGGGCACCTGGTACCGGGAACCGGCACCGGGAATGGGATACTGGGAACCGGGAACCGACACTGGGAACCGACACCAGGAACTGACACCGGGCACCTGGCACCGGGAACCGGGCACCGACATCGGGAACCGACACCGGGAAGCGGGCACCGGATACCGGGAACCGACACCAGGAACCAACATTGGGGACCGGATACCGGGCACCGGGAACCGCCACCGGGGACCAGAGACCGGGAACCGGATGCTGGGAACCGACATCGGGATCCGACACCGGGAACCAGACACTGACACCAGGGACCGGATACCGGGAACCGGGCACCGACATCGGGATCCGACACCGGATACCGGGAACCGACACCAGGGACTGACATCGGGCACCTGGTACTGGGAACCGGCACCGGGAATGGGATACTGGGAACCGGGAACCAACACCAGGAACTGACACCAGGGACCGGATACCGGGAACCGGGCACCGACATCGGGATCCGACACCGGATACCGGGAACCGACACCAGGGACTGGATACCGGGAACCGACACCAGGGACCGACATCAGGGACTGACATCGGGCACCTGGTACTGGGAACCGGCACCGGGAATGGGATACTGGGAACCAGGAACCGACACCAGGAACTGACACCAGGGACCGGATACCGGGAACCGGGCACCGACATCGGGATCCGACACCGGATACCGGGAACCGACACCAGGGACTGACATCGGGCACCTGGTACTGGGAACCGGCACCGGGAATGGGATACTGGGAACTGGGAACCGACACCAGGAACTGACACCAGGGACCGGATACCGGGAACCGGGCACCGACATCGGGATCCGACACCGGATACCGGGAACCGACACCAGGGACTGACATCGGGCACCTGGTACCGGGAACCGGCACCGGGAATGGGATACTGGGAACTGGGAACCGACACCAGGAACTGACACCAGGGACCGGATACCGGGAACCGGGCACCGACATCGGGATCCGACACCGGATACCGGGAACCGACACCAGGGACTGACATCGGGCACCTGGTACCGGGAACCCGCACCGGGAATGGGATACTGGGAACCGGGAACCGACACCAGGAACTGACACCAGGGACCGGATACCGGGAACCGGGCACCGACATCGGGATCCGACACCGGATACCGGGAACCGACACCAGGGACTGACATCGGGCACCTGGTACTGGGAACCGGCACCGGGAATGGGATACTGGGAACCGGGAACCGACACTGGGAACCGACACCAGGAACTGACACCGGGCACCTGGCACCGGGAACCGACACCAGGGACCGGATACCGGGAATCGGGCACCGACATCGGGAACCGACACCGGGAAGCGGGCACCGGATACCGGGAACCGACACCGGGAACCAACATTGGGGACCGGATACCGGGAACCGGGAACCGACACCAGGGACCGGATACCGGGAACCGACATCAGGGACTGACATCGGGCACCCGGTAGCGGGAACCGGCACCGGGAATGGGATACTGGGAACCGGGAACCGACACCGGGAACCGACACCGGGCACCGGATACCGGGCACCGACACTGGGAATGGGATACTGGGAACCGACACCAGGGACCGACGTCGGGGACGGGATACCGGGAACCGACACCAGGAATGGGATACTGGGAACCGGGAACCGACACCCGGGACTGGATACCGGGGACCGACACCGGGCACCGGAGCCCCCCAGTATCCCCCAGTACCCTCCAGAGCCTCCCAGTGCCTTCAAGAACATCCCCCCAGTATGATCCAGTGCCGCCCAGTACCTGTCTAAGTCCCCCAGTGCACACAGAGGCACCCCCCGGCCCTGCCCGCTCTTCCAGAGCCCCCCCAGTACCTCCCAGTGCCCCCAGTATCACCTCAGAGCCCCCCAGTACCCTTCCAGTGCCACCAGTACCCTCCTAGACCCTTCCCAGTGCCCCCAGTACCTTCCTAGACCCTCCCCAGTATCCTCCCAGCGCCCCCACTACCCTCCCAGTGCCCCCAGTACCCTCCTAGACCCTTCCCAGTGCCCCCAGTACCCTCCTAGACCCTCCCCAGTATCCTCCCAGTACCTTGCCAGAGTCCCCCACCAATAATTCCCACAACCCCCAGTATCCTCCCAGCGCCCCCAGTACCCTCTTAGACCCTCCCCAGTACCCTCTTAGACCCTCCCCAGTACCCTCCCAGTGCCCCCAGTATCACCTCAGAGCCCACCAGTGCCCTTCCAGTGCCACCAGTACCCTCCTAGACCCTCCCCAGTACCCTCCCAGTGCCACCAGTACCCTCCTAGACCCTCCCCAGTACCCTCCCAGTGCCCCCAGTATCACCTCAGAGCCCACCAGTGCCCTTCCAGTGCCACCAGTACCCTCCTAGACCCTCCCCAGTACCCTCCCAGTGCCACCAGTACCCTCCTAGACCCTCCCCAGTACCCTCCCAGTGCCCCCAGTATCACCTCAGAGCCCACCAGTGCCCTTCCAGTGCCACCAGTACCCTCCTAGACCCTCCCCAGTACCCTCCCAGTGCCACCAGTACCCTCCTAGACCCTCCCCAGTACCCTCCCAGTGCCCCCAGTATCACCTCAGAGCCCACCAGTGCCCTTCCAGTGCCACCAGTACCCTCCTAGACCCTCCCCAGTACCCTCTCAGTGCCCCCAGTATTACCTCAGAGCCCACCAGTGCCCTTCCAGTGCCACCAGTACCCTCCTAGGCCCTCCCCAGTATCCTCCCAGCGCCCCCACTACCCTCCCAGTGCCCCCAGTACCCTCCTAGACCCTCCCCAGTATCCTCCCAGTACCTTGCCAGAGTCCCCCACCAATAATTCCCACAACCTCCAGTATCCTCCCAGCGCCCCCAGTACCCTCTTAGACCCTCCCCAGTACCCTCTTAGACCCTCCCCAGTACCCTCCCAGTGCCCCCAGTATCACCTCAGAGCCCACCAGTGCCCTTCCAGTGCCATCAGTACCCTCCTAGACCCTCCCCAGTACCCTCCCAGTGCCACCAGTACCCTCCTAGACCCTACCCAGTACCCTCCCAGTGCCCCCAGTATCACCTCAGAGCCCACCAGTGCCCTTCCAGTGCCACCAGTACCCTCCTAGACCCTCCCCAGTGCCTCCCAGTGCTCCCAATACCTTGCCAGAGTCCCCCACCAATAATTCCCACAACCCCCAGCATCCTCCCAGCACCCCCAGTACCCTGCCAGAGCACCCCCCAACACTTCCATCAGCCCCCAGTACCCTCCCAGTGTCACCAGTACCCTCCTAGACCCTCCCCAGTACCCTCCCAGTGTCACCAGTACCCTCCTATATCCTCCCAGTGCCCCCAGTACCCTCCTAGACCCTCCCCAGTACCCTCCCAGTGCCCCCAGTACCCTCCTAGACCCTCCCCAGTGCCTCCCAGTGCCCCCCAGTCCCCGGAACTGGAGCGCTGTGGGTGACAACGGGCGGGGGGTGAGCACTGGGCGTACTGAGCCTCCTCCCCTCTTTGGTGAGCCCCACCCGCCGCCGTTGCCCCTTTAAGAGGGGAGGGGGCCGCCCCGCCTCCTTTACCGGGAGGGGCGGAGGAGGGGGCGTGGTTTGACTGAGAGGGCGGGGCCTGGCGGCGGAGGGGGCGTGGTCTGGCGGGAGGGGCGGGGCCGGGCGGAGCGGGCGGGGCCGGGCGGGGCCGCGGGGCCGGGACCGGCCGGTCCTTCCCCC